>NW_027328836.1:0-77538 GCF_048564905.1 Vicugna pacos | reverse complement strand
AGAGTAACTGCTTCGATCTAAAGATATATATTGTCAGATGGGATAATATAACAAGACCCTACATTATGAAGCATACAAGAGAACCAATTTAGTAAGAGGAACACACATCAATTGAAAGCCAGAAGATGGAAAAATATATTCCATGCAAATGGACATGACAAGAAAGCAGGACTAGCAGTATTGACTTCACACAAAATAGACTTTACATGAAAGGCCATAGAGAAAGATAAACAAGGACATGTTATAATGATGAAAGGAGCAATAAAAATTGAGGGGAATTATACTCATTAAGATATATGTACTCAATATAGGAGTACCTAAATACGTAAAGCAAACACTAATAGATAAAAAGGGAGAAGTTGGAGGGAACGCAATCACAGTAGGAGACTATAATTCCCCATTACCATCACTAGACAGGTCTTTGAGTCAGAAAATTAAATAGGAAACACAGATATTAAAAGATAGAATGAAATAATTGGAGTTCGTTGATATTTTCAAAACAGTACTTCTCCCCAAAACAGAATATACATTCTTTTCTAGTGCACATGGAACATCTTCTAGGAAAGATTATCTACTCAGGCACAGAAGAAGCCTCGACAAATTTAAGAACATAAAAATTATTTCAAGCTAGTTTTCTGAGAATAATACAATGAAAGTAGAAATCAATCACAGAAAAACAGGGAGAAAAAAATGACAGCATTTAGATAAAACAACATGGTATTAAAACAAGTAGGGGAGTTGAAGAAGTAAAATAAGAATTAAAAAATATCGAGAAATATGACAAAACCCTATGCAAAGTTTATGGAATGCAAATAAAGCAGGCTTAAGAGGGAAGTTCAGACTGACAAGGCCCTCCTCAAAGTAGAAGAGCAATCTCAAATAAATAATCTAATGTTCTATGTACACTAATCATGAAAAGAAGAGCAAACAAAACAAAAAGTAAGCAGAAAGATGGAAATAATAAAGATCAAGGAAGAAAGAATTGAAATAGAGTCTAAAAAATAGAAAAAAATCAAACTCTTTTTTGAAATACTAAACAAAATTGACAAAACTCAGGGCAGGCTCACCAACAAGAAAAGAGAGTGAACACAACATAAGAATTGAAATTGGGGAAACTACAAAGAGTACATCAAATTTGCAAAATATCATAAGGGAATACCATGAGCAACTCTATGGAAACAAACTGGAAAACCTAGAAGAAATGGAGAAGTTTCTGGATACATTCAGCCCAACAATATTGCATCAAGAAGAAATTGACCACTTGAACAGACAGATCACCAGAAACGGAATAGAATTGCCAATAAAATAAAAAATTTCTGCAAACACAAATTCAGACCCAAATAGCATCACTGTGGAATTTGACCAAACATACAAAGAAAAATCCATACCACTCCTCCTCAAATTCTTCCAAAAGATTGATATGGAAAGAGTACTCCCAAGCTTACACCATAAGGCCAACATAAACCTGATAACAAAACCACACAAAGACACTACCTAAAAAGACAGCTATACGCCAATATCATTGATAAACATAGATGTAAAAGTCCTTAAGAAATTATTAAAAAGCAGAATCCAACAGCATGTAAAAAAAGATCATACACCATGGTCAAGTTAGGTTCATCCCAGAAACACAAGGATGGTGTAACATATGCAAATCAATCAATCAATTGTGATACACCATATCACCAAAGAGAGGACAAAAAACCACATGATAATCTAAGTTGATGCAGAAAAATCATTTGATCACATTTAAAACCTATCTGCAAATAAATTTCTTATCACAGAGGATACAGAGAGACCATATCTCAACATAATAATAGCTATTTATGACAAATATATAGCCAGCAACATACTCAATGGTGAAAAACTGACACCCTTCTCACAAAAACCTGAGACAAGACAAGGTTGCCCATTCTCACAATTTCAATTCAGTATAGTCTTGGAACTCCAAGCCACAACGTTCAGGCAAGAAAATTTGATTTCCTATCAAATTATGCAAAATATTTCTTTTTAGGACTGAAACAAACGATCAGAAGATTTACATAGAGTCATATAAAATACATAGTTTCCAAAGAAATATTGAAGTAAAAGAAAGAGGCTAGAGGAATAACCCACTAGGTCTCCATACACTATTGTAGAGCTACAATAATGAAAATGACATGATATTGGTATAGAAACAGGCATATGGACCAATGGAACAGAATAGAGTGCCTAGGAATAAATCAACAGCCCTATGTTCAATTAACCTTTGACAGAGTAGCCAAGAATATGACAGAGAAAAGACCATCTCTTCTCCAACTGGTGTTGGGAAAACTGGATAGCAGCATCAGAGCAATGGAGTTAGAACACTCCTTCACTCAATACACAAGAATAAACACAAAATGGCTTGAAGACGTAAATATAAGGAAGACACAGTAAATCACCTAGAAGAAAACATAGGCAAAACACTCTGAGATAAATCTCAGCAATGATCTCCTAGAATAGACTACCCAGGGAAGGGATGTAAGAGCAAAATTAATAAATGGGACCTAATAAAACTTATAAGAATTTGCACAGCAAAGGGAACCATAAACAAAACAAAATGACAACTTACAGGTTTAAAGAAAATATTAAGAAGTGATGCAACTGACAAAGGCTCAATTTCCAAAATATAAAGACTTCATGCCACTTAATAATAATTAAAAAAAGACAAGAAACCCAATCTGAAAATGTGCAGAAGCCATAAACAAGCAATTCTCCAATAGAGACATTCAAATGCCACATAGATATATGAAAAAAGAATTGCTCACTATCATTGTCAGAGTAGAGCAATCCAAAAGTATAATGAAGTATCACTTCACAGTAGTCACAATGGTCATCATTCAAAAGTCCACAAACAATAAATGCTGGGGAAGCTTTGGAGAAAGGGAACCTTCCTACACTGTTGGTAGGAATGTAGTTTGGTTCAGTCATTTTGGAAACCAGGATGGGGATTCCTCTAATGGATAAAAATAAACTTAACATACGAACCAGCAAACCCACCTCTGGGTATATATCAAAGGGAACCCTATTTCAAAAAGACACATGCACCCCAATGTCCTCAGCAGTGCTGTATACAACAGCCACAACATGGAAGCAAACTAATTGTCCAACAACAGATGACAGTATACAGAAATTATGCCATATTTACACAATGGAAAAATATTCTGCAATAAAAAATGATAAAACAATGACATTTGCAGCCAAAAGGATGTCCCCAAAAATTGTCATTCTAATTGACATTAGACAGAAAGAGAAAGAAAAATAACGCATGACATGAAATATGTGGAATGTTAAAAAAAATTTGGATGAGAACACAATGATTTCATCTAAAAATTTAAGCACACTCACAGACCTACTAAACAATTTTATGATTACGGCAGAAAGGGGCTGTGAGGGGATATACTTGGGATATTTAGATTTATAAATGTTATGCTCTATATATAAAAATACATTTTTTAAACATTTCTTTTGTATGACACAGGGCAGTAAGTTAAATACCATGAAGTAACATTTAATAGGTACACAAATGTTAGCATGTACGGGAACACTGTGCTATACACCACAGAATGACACACTGAAAATGGCTGTAGTTCAATGATAAATAAATGAATAAATATGTAAATAAATAAATATATAAATAAAAAATAAACATATAAATAAATAGTATCTAAATAAAAATATTCAGTAATAAATGAAATACAAAGATTCACAGTACTTATCTTTTCACCTCAAAATGTAGGAGAAAACAGAAAAAATAAAGAGGAAAATTGAATGAATGAGAGGAAGGCAAATAACAAGAGAAACATTTGTAAATATAAAAAAAAATACCTAAGTCTGTTTCTTTTAAACATAAAGTGGCAAACGTTTACGTTGGCTAAGAAAATAAAATTAGAAATAAAAGAGAATATATTACCACTGATGCTGTAGAGATGCAAAGCATCATAAGTAGTTACCAATAGACAATGATTTGAATGACTTAGAACAAAAGACACATTCCCAGTAACATATGTCTTCCAATACTGAATCAAGAAGATATAAGAAATTTAAATAGAGCAAAAGTGTGAATGAGTAAATCAGTAATTCAAACTTCCCAAACCAGAGAAAATTTCAAGACGACTTTACTGGTGTATTCTGTCATACGTTTGAAGACAATTTTTCACCAATACTTCTGTAAATCTTCCAAGAATTTGAAAGGGGTGAAAGATTCCAAACAAGTTTTTTGATACCAGCTTTATTTGCATAAAAATGAGAGAAAAAACATTATATGCAAAATATAGAATATTATCCCTGATGAACATATGTGCCAAAATTCTCAACATAACACAAGCAAAATGAATTCAACAACACATTTAATGTATCATACACATACATGAATAAAGGGATTTATCCCTGGGTTTAAGGATACTTCAAAATATTCAAATCAATAAAGGTGAAATGCCACACTAATAGAATGAGAAATAAAACTCACATAATCATCTCAAATGGTGCAGAAAGAGCATTGTATATAATGCAACATCCTTTTAAGATACTCCCAACAAATTAAATTAACCCTGTCATTGGCAGGATATCATATACACACAAGCACTGTGTGGAAAGAGGCGAAGCAATTCTCTGTTTATTGATTCTTAGAAGTAGGGTTTATATAGGACTTACACAATGCCTCACATATCATCTAAGTTATAACAATGTTAATAATCTTGTTATTTATGTCCCCATGCTCCTGCAGTAAGCACAGGGTTTTAAATGACCAAGGATTGTTTTAAAGTTCGTCACGGAACTCCATTAAGTAGGCCATCACTTATCCAGCCGGCTGTGCCTGTCTTAGGTTGTCCTCCTCTGAGGATCTTACCCATCATAGGCTATCCAGCCAACCATGCTGGATACATTCAGAAGGCCATTTCATATCCAGCCTTGATATGAGACAATCCTCACAGCTTGTTTATCAGTTCAGCCCATGGGCTTATTCTCTAGAGCCTTCAGACAGGGGCCTATAAACCCAATATCCCTTGACACAAAAATGGATGAGGAAAATTTGATGTATATATGCAATGGAATCAATAATTTGCATTCCTATCAACAGTGTCCATGATGTTCCATGTTCTCCACAATCTCACCAATATCTATTTGTTTTCTTTTTGACGAGAACCTTCTGACAATTGTGATGTCTTGTCTCATTCTTGGTTTATGACTTTCCTAATAATTTAAAACTCTGAACATATTTTCATGTGTCATTTAGCCAACTGTATGTTTTCTATAGAAAATTGATTCAGATAAATCTATTCAGTTCCTATGGACATTTTTTTAATTGGATTGTTTGGTCGTTTTTGTTGTTGTTGTGGAGTTAGACTTTGCCATATATATTGGATATTAACACTAGATTGGAAAATATAATTACAAATATATTCTCCCATTGTGTTTCTTGACTTTTCATTTTATTGATCATTTCTTCTGCAGCGTATATCTGTTTAGAGTGATGCAATAATATCTTGTTAGTTTTGTTTCTGCTTCCCTTGCCAGAGGAGACATATGTAGAATCATATTAAGTCCAAAGTCAAAGTGTAATTCTTATGTTTTTCTCTAGGATTCTTTGTTTTCAGGATTTATGTTTTATATGCCCAGAAGTTGGATTGCTGTGTCATATGATAGGTCTATATTTATTTTTTAAATGAACTTCCATACAGTTTCCAAAGTGGTTTCACCAATTTTCATTCCCACCAACAGCGTTGGAGAGTCCCATTTTCTCCACAACCACCTCATTCTTTATTACTTGTAGACATTTGTATGACAGCCCTTCTCAATATTGTGATGTAAATCATTATTTTATTTTTGCCTTTTATTTTTGTATAATGATTAGCAATGTGAGCATGTTTTCCTTTTCCTCTTTGTCATCTCTGTGTCTTCTTTTGAGAATTGTCTTCTGCTCATTTTCTGTCTGAGTTGTTTGTAGATTTTTTAGTGGAGTTGTAAGAAAAATGTGTGTATTTAAGAAATTAGCCTCTTGTTAATTGCATAGTTTCCTAATGTTTTCTCCCATTTGGAATTTCATCTTTTCATTTTGTATATTTTGCTGTTTAGAAGCTTTTAAATTTAATTAGGACCTTTTGTTTATATTGTTTCTATTGTTTTCACATATTTCACAGAGTGACATAAGAAATTTTTGCTACAAATTATGTCTTGTTTTGCTTATGTTAGTTTCCAGAAGTTTTTTGTGTTATGTATTAGATTCAGATATTTAAATCATTTTGAGTTCATTTTTGTACAGTGTGAGGGAGTGTTCTAATTCCTTTGATTTACATGTAGCTGTCTTGCTTTCTCAACATCACTTGCTGAAGGCTGTCTTTAAGGCATTGTATATTTTTGTTTCCTTTGTCATAGTTTAGTTGACCATAGGTGTGTCGTTTTATTTCTGCCTCTGTGTTCCATTTCAGTGATAAAGATCTTCGGTTGTTTTCCAGCATTGTGCTGTCGGATTACTGTATTTTTGTAATATAGTCTGAGATCTGGGAGGGTAATGGGTTATACCTCCAACTTTGTTCTTTTTCCTCATTGGTTCTTTTGCAGTTCTGGTTCTTTTGCAGTTCCATACAAATCATAGGACTCTTTTTAGTTCTGCAGAAAATATCAAGTATTTCTATCTGAATCAATTTATATCTGTAGGCATATTTTCTAGTATGTGTATTTAAACAATATTAATTCATCTAAACTAAGACCCTGAGATTTCTTTCAATTTCTTTGCATCATCTTCAAATTTATTTATCAGTGTCCTATTCATTTTATTATGTTGGATTTTTCATAGGTTTTTCATTTTTTCATCTGATTTCATATGGATCTTTTAAAATTATGGAATATATCATTGTTTGTGTAAAAATGTGACAGTTTTTGTATATTAATTATGAATCATGCTACTTTGCTAAATGTCTTTATTAGTTTTAGTTGTTTTGGTTTGGAGAATCTTTAGGTTTCACTATATAGATTATCATGTCATCTAAAATAATAACAGTTTTACTTCATTCAATTCAACTTGAATAACATTTTTTCTTGTACAATTGCTGTTGCTAGAACTTCCCATACTGTGTTTAATAGAAATGGTGAGAGTGGGCATCCTTATCTTATTCCTTAATTTGGCTTTCAGCTTTTCACTTTTGCATATTATGTTGTTGGTGGGTCTGTAATTAATGACTTTAGATATGTTGAGATATATTTCCTGAATCCTACTTTGCTAAAAGGTCTCTGTCGTTGTTGCTGTTGTTGTTGTTTTTGTTGTTGTTGCTGTTGTTGCTGTCTTAATAAATAAATGTTGAATTTTATGGAATGCTTTTTATGGATTTATTGGGATGACCATGTATTCTCTTTTACTTTTGTCAATGTGGTGTATCAAACTGATTGATTTGTGTATGTTGAACCTCTCTAGTGACACTGCAATGAGTCCAAGTTGATCATGGTGTATGATTCATTTTAGTTATTGCTGGATTTTGTTTGCTAATAATATTTTGTAGAATTTTTGCCTGTAAATCTATCAAATATAATGGCTTGAAGTTCCCTTTGTCCGTACTATTTTTTGGTTTTGCTATCAGGGTTATGATATCTTCATAGAATTAATTTGGGAGTTTCCCACATCTTCACTATGTTTGAAGTGTTTGAAGAGTATAAGTTCTGCTTTGTATTGTTGTACAGTTCCCCACGGGAGCTGTTTAAATCTGCACTTGTATTCAATAATTTTTTTAAATGCAGATTATATCTTTTTTCAGGTAAAAAATTTGTTCAAATTATTTCTTTCTCCTTATCTCTGTCTCTTTCTAGACATTTGTATATTATTTCTAATTTGTCCAGTTTATTGGCATGTAAGTGTTGACAAAATGATCCCTTTTTTGTACATCTGAGGTAAAATTAGTAATTTCTCTTCTTTTATTTCTTAATTTATTTCTTTGGAGCATCTACCTTTTCTTATGATGCACCTGGCTAGATGTTTTTTGAATTGTTTATCTCAAAAAGAAAACATAAAACAAAGTCTTTGGTTTTATTACTCTTTAGCAAAGTTTTTTTCTTTATAGTTTTTATTTACACCTGTAATATTTAGGATAATGTTTTATCCTTTTTTAACTTTTTTTATTTATTTTTAATGATTTTACAAAGTTGTCTCCAATTCAAGCTTAGAGAAAAATTTTTCAGTTACAATGAACATATATATATTTGTTGTCCCATTTTATCTTCTTTGAGCAGCCTTAAGATCTTTTATACATTTCCCTATGTAATACAGTAGAATCCTGTTTATCTATTCTACAATTTTGGCCTCCCAGTCTATCTCTTCACACCCCCTGCCCCATGGCCTCCAGAACTTTGTATTCTATGTCTGCCAGTCTATTTCTGTTTTGTATTTGTGCCCTTTTTGTTTTGTTTTTCTTTGTTTTTAGATTCCACTAATGAGCCATCTCATATGGTATTTTTCTTTCTCTTCCTGGCTTACTTTACTTAGACTGATTTTCTCCAGGAATATCCGTGTTGCTGAAAATGGCATTATGTTGTCATTTTATATGGCTGACTAGTATTCCATTGTATAAATATACCACCTCTTCTTTATCCAGTCAACTGTCGATGGACTTTTAGGCTTTTTCCATGTCTTGGCTATTGTAAATATTCCTGGCTAAGAACAATGGGGTGCAGGTGTCATTCTGAAGTAGGGTTTCTTCTGGATTTATGCCCAGGAGTGGGATTCCTGGGTCAAATGGTAAGTCTATTCCTAGGCTTTTGAGTAATCTCCATCCTGTTTTCCACAGTGGCTGCACCAATCTGCATTGCCACCAGCAGTGAAGGACGGTTCCCTTTTCTCCACAGCCTGTCCAGTTTTGTCATTTGTGGATTTTGGAATTATGGCCATTCAGACTGGTGTGAGGTGAAACCTCATTGTAGTTTTGATTTGCATTTCTCTGATAATCAGTGATATTGACCATTTTCTGATGTGCCTTTTGATCATTTGTATGTCTTCCTTGGAGAGTCGCTTGTTTAGGTTTTCTGCCCATTTTTGGATTGGGTCATTTATTTTTTCTTATTCAGTTGGATGACCTGCTTATATACTCTGAAGATCAAGCCTTTGTCGGTATCATATGCAAATTATTTTCCCATTCTGTTAGTTGTCTTTTTGTTTTATTTCCGGTTTCTTTACTGTGCAGAAGCTTGTAAGTTTCATTAGGTCTCATTTGTTTTTTCTTGCTTTTATTTCTTCTACGAGAAAATTTTCAAGACATGTCAGATAATATTTTGCCTAAGTTTTTCTCAAGGAGGTTTATTGTATTTTGACTTATGTTTAAGTCTTTGATCCATTCTGATTATATTTCTGTGTGTAGTGTTCTAGCTTCATTGTGAGTGTTCTAGCTCCATTGATTTACATGCTGCTGTCCAGTTTTCCCGACACCATATGCTGAATTGTCTGTCTCAATTCCATTGTATTTTCTTGCCTCCTTTTTCAAAGATTAATTGACCAAAAGGTTGTGGGTTCATTTCTGGGCTCTCTATTATGTTCCATTGGCCTATATGTATGTTTTCCTACCGATACAGTGCTGTAATGTTGACTATAGCTCTATAGTATTACTGAATCATATGCGTAAAGAAATGCCACTAATTTTTGAAACTTAATCTTGTAACCTGCTACCTTGCTGAATTCTTTGATCAGCTATATTAGTTTTTGTCTGGATCTTGTAGTGTTTTCTATATTTAGTAAGATATTATCTGCATATAGTGAGACTTTTACCTCTTCCTTTCCAATTTGCATCCCTTTTACTTCTCTCTCTTGTTTGATTTCTGTGGCTAGGAATTCCAAGACTATCTTGAGTTGGAGTGTTGATAGTGTGCATCCTTGTGTTGCCCCAGATTTTAGTGGGAAGGTTTTAAATTTCTCACCATTGAGTGCTATGCTAGCTGTATGTATGTTATCCATAGCTTTCATGATGCTGGTATATGTTCCCTCTATGCCCACCTTGTTGAGACTTTTTATCATACATGGGTGTTGAATTTTATCAAATGCTTTTCCTGCATCTATTTTGATGATCATATGGTTTTGGTCTTTTTCTTGTTGATGTGCTCTATTACATTGAATGACTTGCATATGTTGAAAAACCCCTGTGTCCCTGACATGATCCCCACTTCTCCATGATGTATAAAATTTTTATCTGTTTTTGGATTCTATTTGCTACTATTTTGGTGAGGATTTTTGTGTCTGTGTTCATCAGTGATATTGCCCTATATTTCTCTTGTTTGGTAGTGTCTTTTCCTGGTTGTGGTATCAGAGTGATTGTGGCTTCATAGAATGACTTTGGGAGTTTTCCTTCCTTTTCAATCTTCTGGAAGAGTTTCAGAAACACTGCTATGAGTTCTTCTTTGTATGTTCGGTAGAATTCCTCATTGAATCCGTCCGGTCCTGGACTGATATTTGTACGGAGGTTTTATATTGCTATTTTGATTTCATTTCTACTGCTGTGCTTGTTCAGTTGGTCATTTGTTCTTGATTCATTCTTGGTGGACAGCATTTTTCCAGAAAATTGTCTGTCCCCTCTAGGTTATCCAGTTTGGTTCCATAAACTTTTCATAATTTTCTCATGTGATATTCTGTATTTCAATTTTATTTGTTGTAATTTCTCCATTTTCCTATCTTATTTTGCTAATTTGTGTTCTCTCTCTTTTCTTCTTTTTGAGTTTGGCCGGAGGTGTTTTGGAATTACTTACTTTTTTAAAAAACCAGCTATTTGATTGGTGATTTTTTTGCTATGGTTTTTTAAATCTCTATTATAATTATTTCCTCCACAATATTTATGATTTCCATCCTTCTGTTGCCTTTTGGGTTTTTTTGTTCTTCTTTATCTTGTTCATTCTGGTGGGTTAAATTGTTTATTTGTGATTGTTCTTCTTTTTTGAGGAAGGCCTGTATCACTTTAAACTTCCTTCTCAGCACTGCTTTTGATGTGTCCCTTAAATTTTGTGTGGTTTTGCTTTCATTTTCTTTTGTCTCAACGTATTTTTCATGACAGCTTCGATTTCTTCATTGACCGATTGGTTTTTTAATAACATATTGTTTAATCTTCATGTTTTCCTATTGTCCTCCTTTGTTTTTCTGTTGTTGATTTCTAGCTTCATGGTGCTGTGGTCAGTAAAGATGCTTGAGGTAATTTCTACCTTCTTAAAATTGCTAAGGTTTCTTTTGTGCACAACTATATCATGAAACCTGGGAAATGTCCCATGTGCACTTGGAAAGAATGTATATACTATTTTTGGGGGGGTACAATGTTCTGAAAATATCCACCTTGTGTAATATTTCTATTGTATTACTTACGTTTGCTGTTGCCTAATTTCTTTTCTGTCTCGATGATCAGTCCAGTTATGTTAATGCAGTGTTGAAATCTCCAACTATGGTTAGATTCCCATCACTATCCCCCTTTATATCTGTTAGTAATTATTTTATGTACTTAGGTGCTCCTCTATTTGGTGCCTATATATTAACGAGTGACTTATCCTCATTTTGGATCACTCCTTCAATCATTATAAAATGTCTTTCTTTATCTTTCTTTATGGACTTTGTTTTAAAAACTCTTTTGTCTGAAATCAGTACTGCAACACCTGCTTTTTTGGCTTTTCCATTTTTATGAAATACCTTTTTCTATCCTTTCACTCTCAATCTATATGTGTCCTTCTCACTGAAGTGGGTCCCTTGTATGCAGCATACTGAAGGTTCTTGTTTTATTATCCAGCCTGCCACTCTATGACTTTTGACTGTAGCATTTAGTCCATTAACACTTACAATAATCTATGATATGTTTGTGTTTATTGCCATTTGACCTTATCTTCGCTGTTGATTTGGTTTTTCCTCTTTGTTCATTTCATCTTCCTTTTATCGTTTGGTCATTTTCCTTGAAATTATCATGAAATTTATTTAGTTTTAGTGACACCCTGATAAGTTAATGTCTTCTTGTTACCCTTTTATATAATTATTTTATACCATTATTATAACTGCTTTTATTAAACTGATAGTAACAAGATCTCAAACCCATCCTACTGAGAACAAAAATTCTAAATGGAAATACAAAAAAAAAAAAACTCCCTTTTCCTGCCTCCCTCTCCCTCTCTCAATAATTTGTATGTCTTGTTTTAAAATTTGGTGTTTATTTTATTTATAATTCATGAGTTGTCACCTTTCCAGCTGTGAGATTCATATTTCTGTAGCATCCTGCTGCTTTTCTTTTTAGAGTAGAGCGTTCAATAATTCGTTTAGCATGGGTCTAGTGTTGCTAAACTCTTGTAGCTTTTTCTTGTCTGTGAAATCTTTTATGTCTCCTTCTACCATAAAATATAGCTTTTCTGGTTAAATTATCCTAGGGTATATCATTTTTTCATTCAAGGCTCTGAATATATCTTGCCACTACTTTATGTCCTGTAGTATTTGTGTAGTGAAATCAGCTGGGAGCCTTATGGGGATTCCCTTGTAACTCACTCTTGCTATTCTTTTGCTGCCTTTAGGATCATTTCTTTATCCCTGACCCTGGCCATCTTAATTTTATGACTTGCTGTGGGTGTATTTGGGTTCTTCCTGTTTGGGGCATTCTGAGTTTCCTGTACTTGGATATCTGATTCCTTCTTTAAGTTTGGGAAGTTCTCAGTCATGATTTCTTCAAACACCTTTGCAATCCCCTTTGATCTTTTCTCCCCTTCTGGAACTTCTATTATTCCAAGATTGGCATGCTTTCTATTATCCCATGGGTGCCTTATGCTTTTTTCATTTGTTTCCCATTGTTTCCCTTGTAGCTCTTCTGATTGAGTGCTTTCTATTTTACTGTCTTCTAAGTCACTAATTCATTCCTCTACATTATCTAGTCTGCTTTGTGACACCTTAATATCATACCTCATCTCAGTCAATGAGTTTACTTATTCTACTCGGCTCTTCTTTATAGATTACATTTCATTTTTAACATGTTTTATATCTCTAAACACTATCTTGAATTTCCTTCTGTAATTTGATCACTCCTTTTTTTAATTATTGATATAGTAGGTTATCAATACCTATTTCACTAATCGTTCTTTCAGGGGATTTCTCTTATTCTTTTAATTGGGATTGGTTTCTCTGCTTCTTCATCTTGCTCCTACCTCTCTGGCACTGTGGTTTATGGAATAACAGTTATCTACTCTGGTCCTAAAGGAGTTTCTCTATCTAATGTCAATGAATTAATACAACTTAAAAAAGAGAAAAAAGAGAGAGAGACAACGAATTTTAAAGAAGGGGAAATAAATATTTGAAGACATTTTATAATGTATAATAGAAGAGCAAGTTGAAGCAGATTGTTGAAAAATAATAATAATAAATATATTTTTAAATATTTCAAAGGGATGAAAATAGGTGTATATATAATTGCCTAAGAAGTAAAAATTATAGGGTAACAGAAAATGGAACACGTAAAAACAGATTAAAATAAGGCAGTTGTCTGTGTCCTCCTGTAGACTGGGTACATTAAATGTGAAGTCTTTCTGTATTCATCTTGTTTTGGATGCTCATCTTCCTGTTTTCAGAGGCCCTCCATTGGAGCCCTCAACTGTGTTGCTCCCAGTTCCTCTCAGCAAGCAGATCGCTCCAACACCCAACACTGCATCTGGAGCAGCTCTCTTTACTCTGGGCTGGCTTGTCACTGCCCTGCCTGATGCTGCAGTCAGCTGTTGCAGGCTGACCAGGCAGGAGTGGGCATCACGCCCTCTCCCAGCACCATGGTCAGGGGCTGCATTCTAGCAGAAAAGTTGGGGGGCCACACGGACCCTCAGGGTGCCAGTTACTCCATCGATCTGTGCCACTATAAGGTCTGCCTCGGGTTTGCATACCAGAAGTGGGCTCAGGGAAGACTGAGGAACAGCACTGTCCCTGGTCTGGCCCAAAATCCAGCTCCTTGTTTGTCTTGGTGAAGCAAGTTCTCTGAGGAACCAGGACAGAATGATCCTATCTGTCTCAGCCTGTAGAGAAGACTGCGTCTGTCCCTTAAGGCTGCTAAGTCCTTAGACGTGGATGCCGATATTGCCCCTGCTGCTGCCTGGGTGCAAAACACCAGAGTGTATGGTGTCTGTGTCTGAGCCCCAGCTCTCTTCACCTAGAAACTTTTGTGTATTTTCAGACATGGTTATGCACCCTTCCACCCACAGGGCACATCTGGCCTGTTGTTTTATGGAGGGCCCAGATTGTTCTGCCCTGTACACCCACAGCAATGACACAAGACCCCTCCATTCCCCCAGACTGCCTCAGTGCAGCCATCCCCATCTTCCACCCAGCTCATGCAGCATGGCCCTGCCCCCAGCTTCCGGGCTGCACCTTGGGCTGGGTGTCTGTGCCTGTTTAACTTAGTTCTGTCAGTCAACTTATACTCTGTACAGATCCAAGCGTTGGAGGTTCCCCCTCCGTCCAGCTGAACCCTCAGTTGTAGAGTGGAGACCCAGTGAATGAGCGCCAGTCCATTTTTGCAGCTCCCTCCCTGTGGGACCTGTCCCACTCTGTTTTGCCTTTTCTTCTTTCTTTCTTCCTTTCATCCTACCAGATTTTAAGCATCTTTACCTATTGAAAAGGACAATATTCTGCCAGATTTCTGCAGGTTCTCTGGTTAGCTGAGTGGGTCTGTTGATGTGAGTTTGTTGCATTTGTGGGAAAGGGTGATTATTGAGCATTCTTCTACTCCACAATCTTGGCCTCCACCACAAAAGGTCGAACTATATGGTGGAAGATAAACACATCCTAGAAATAGATGGAAGAGTTATTTCATGGAAATGATAAGAAAATGCAGATTGCAATGCTCAACTCATACAAAATACGTTTCAAAATAAGGGCCACAATGAAAGATATATATGAGATTATATAATGAAAAAGAGATCAATGTTAAAATAGGGTATTGCACTCATTAAATTATATATGGACCCAACACCATAGATCCTAACTATATAAAGAAATATTAGTAGACGTGAAGGAATTAATTGATTATAAAAGAAAAATTGTAGGTGAATTTAACACCTCACTATTCTGATAGCCACATCATCCAGAAAGAATATCTGTAAGGAAATAGATGTCTTAATAATATATTAGATCATTTGAACCTATCTGGGTTTTTGGACACTGCATTAGAAAAGCAGAACACATAAACTTTTCAAGTGTGCACAGGATGTTATCTAAGGAAATAACCACAAATTATGTCATGAGAAGTGCCTCAGGAACTTTAAGCAAAGATAGATTACAGCAAGTATTTTTCCATACACATAAGTATGAAACTATGCATCAACTCTAGAAAGAAGAACAGGAAAAGAACAAACATGCGATTAAACCACATCCTTTAAAAAAATAAAATAAAACAAGGTCAATGATGAAATCAAAGAGGTAATAAAATCATACCTAAAGACAAATTACAACGAAAGCACAGCTTCATAAAATGTATGGGATGCAGCAAAGACAAATCTATGAGGGAAGTTTAGAACGATTAAGGCCTTCTACAAGGAACAAGAGAAACCTCACAGAAAGGACGAAGCATACCAACAAAAATAACTAGAAATAAGAACAAACAAAACCTAAAGGCATCAGAATGAGAAATCTTTAATTAATAGGTTGAAAATAAATGATATAAAAATCAAAAATAAGTTAAAATTCCTAAAATCATGAGCTATATTTTTTCTTAAAAATATTAACAAACTGTTAAGCATTTAGCCAGTCTTATCAAGAAATACACAGGGTGGACCCAAACAAAATAAGAAATGAAAAAGTAGAAATAAGATCTGATATTACAGAAATAAAAAAAGTTTATGAAATCACTATGAGCAGTAGTGTGACAACCAATTGGATGCCCTAAGATTAATGGACATATTTCTAGATATGTACAGCTTACAAACACTGAATAAAGAGAAAACAGAAAACTTGAAAAGAGCAATCAGTATAAGTTACATGAAATGTATAATTTTGAAAACACCCCTTGAACAAAATGCCTGGTTGCCTTCACTAAAACCTCTTTCCTCCCCAGTATTTCAAAAAATGAAGTAGGAAGGAAAATTCCCAAAGTTATTCTATGAGGCCAACATTATCTTGATAACAAAATCAAAGACACTACCAAAAAATAAGTGAAAATGAAAAGCCAATATCCTTGATGAATATACATTCAAAAATCTTCAAAAGAAAAATTACAAATTAATCCAGCAATATATAGAAAGGATTATGCACGATGATGAGTTGGATTCCTTCCAGAGTCACAAGGATGGTTCAACATACACAAGTCAATCAGCATGAAACATATCTAATAAAGGAAGGACAAATCTCACAGGACCATGTCAATACACACAGAAAAAGCATTTGACAAAATTCAACATACATTCATGACCAGAACTCTCATGAAAGTGAGTATAATGGGAACATCTCTCAGCATAATATAGGAAATTTATAACAATTTATAATAATCAGGGGGAAAAGTGAAAGCATTCTGGGTAAATTCGGGAACAACAAAAAGACTCCTACTCTCACCACTTCTGTTTCATAGTAATACAAGAAAGGAAAAGGAAAAGAAAAAGAAGAAAAAGAAACACAAAATGGAAAGAAAGAAGCAAAATTGTCACCAGTACTGATGGCATAACAATCTACACAGAGAGTCCGAATGGCTCCAAACTGACTGTTATGAATAATAAATAATTTAAGCAAGAGAGCAGGGTACAAGATTAATGTAAAAAGTCTCCTGCATTTCTGCACATTAATCATGAGATACCCAAAAATGAACGTTGAAAGCAATACTATATAAAATCCCATTCCCTAGAATATCTTGGAATCAATGTAACCTCATATGTGAAAGATCTACACACTGAAAATTATAAAACATTGACAAAGTATTTAAAAATGATTGAAAGAAATGGAAAGATGTCTTGTGCTCTTGGATTGAAAGAGTTCATATTGTTAACATGGCTGTACTACACAAAGAAACCTACAAATATAGTGCAATTAATGTTATGAAGCTGTAGAATTTTCCAAAGAAGCAGAAAAAAATAACTATAAGTTTTAAATGAAACCATTAATAATTGCCAAAATGATCTTGACAAAAAACAAGAAATCTGGAGATATAACCCTCCCAGATACATTACTATATTAAAAAACTACAGTAATAAAAACAGCATGGCATTGGCACAGAGATATAATCAATAAAAACAGAGAGCCTAGAAACAATTCCACACACCTTTGAGCAATGAATCTATGATAAAAGAGGCAAAGGTACACAATGGAGAAAATACAGTCTCGTCAATGGGAGGTGTTGGGAAAGCTGGACATCTACATGTAAAACAATGAAATGAGAGCATTCCCTGACAACATATACAAAAATAAACTACAAGTGTATTAAAGACCTAAATGTAAGACCTAATAAATATAAAACTGCTAGAAAGGAATATGGGAGATACACTATTGGATATATATCATAGGAATATTTTCTTATAACAGTCTCCTAAGGCAAAACATATAAAGCAAAAATAAGCAAGTGACACCTAAACAAACTTGAAAATTTCTGCACAGCTAAGGACACAATCAATGAAGTGAAAACACTGCCTGTGTAATTGGAGAATATATTGGCAAATAATGCAAGTGACCAGGGTTTAATAGATGTAGGTTAATAGATGTAACATGGATTTAGGTTACACAACTCAATGTGAAAAGTAAAAACCCAATCAAAAACAAGAGCAGAGTAACTGAGTTAATATTTTTCCAAAGAAAACTTACAGATGAGTAACGGGCAGGTGATAAAAATGCTCAACATTACTAATTATTAGGTAATTAAAAATCAAAACCACAATGAGGTATCACTTCACACTGTTCAAGTGGCTATTATAAAAAAGTCTACAAATGGAAAGTGTTGGAGATGATGTGGAGGTAAGAAATCTCTTGTATACACATGGTAGGAATATAAATTGGCAGATCTTCTATGGAAAACAGTATTCATATATCTTTAAAAACTAAAACAGAACTACCATATGAAGCAGTAAGACCTCTCCTAGGAAAAATCTGGGGAAAAAACCCTAAATTGAAAAGGACCAGTGTTCACAACAGCACTGTTTTTAACATGCAAGACTTTGAAGCAATCCAAGAGTCCACAGTAGAGTATGGACTTAAGAAGATATGATGATTCTATAAATATGCAATGGAATATTAGTCAGCCATGAAAAAGTATAACACATTGCTATTTCAGCATCCTGAATGGACCTAGTAAATTTTGTGCTTAGTGAAGAAACTTAGACAAAGACAAAATTATATCACATATTTTATATGTGGAATCTAAAGAATAACAAATATCTATGTACTTCTATCTATAGCTATCTATTGATAAAATACAGATAAATAGAAGGATAGATACATAGATACATGGTAGATAAAAAGATAGATAGATCGATAGATAGACAGATAGATTGTTTTATTGATAGAGACATGGAAGAGAGATAGAGAGTTTAGATACACAAGACTGAAACTTACTGAAAGATATGGGAAAAAATTTATGTTTAACAAAGTGGAAGGGAAGGACAATTTTATGGTACAATATTGAGAGATATAATGTAGTATAAATAAAGGAAATAAGCAACAAGTATAATCTGTATAGATCAGGGAATTATACACAATAACTTATAATAATTGAATGTTAAAAGTACTGTAATAGTTTATAATGCAATATATTCCACAGAGTGGTTGGAATCTCTATGCTGTACATCTGAAACTACAAAATACAGTACATCTACTGTGCTTCAATTAAAAATAAAACATCTCATGTAAAATTTAGTCCTTTATCCGCTGATAGCAGCTTCCTTTAATATTGATTTACTTTTTACCTTTTATGATTACTGTCTCAAATTATTTCTTTTACTCTTGTGAAAATGATACCAGTTTGATGTATATATATTTCTTGCCCCTGATTTCCTATTTTTCTATCTTTAATCCATAGAGTATAGTAGCATTTAAGAACATACCCAAAGAAACAGTTGCAAATTTCTCATGGTGTCTGCTTAGCATTTTCTTCAATGTTTGCATATTTTTGCCATTTTATATTTCTTAGAAGACCTCTTTTCTGCACCCCGTGTAAGGTGTCTCAGCTTTGTTTTTTTCATCTCATTCATGTTTTGTTTGTCTGGTAATGTCTTTATTTTCACTTTATATCTAAGTGATAACTGTGCAAGGTAGAGTATTCTTAGGTGAGAGACTTCATATTTCAGTAGTTTGAAAATGCCATTTAATTTACCCTTGGCCAAAGTTTTCTGCTGAGAAATCTGCTGAAAGTCTAATGGGGGATCATTTGTAGATTATCATAATATTTTTTGACTGTCTTTAAAATTTTACTCTGTCATTGACTAGCCAATTTGCATATGACGTATCTTGAAGAAGGTCTCTTTGCCTTAAAGTTATTGGTGTTTTGTTGGCTCACGGATTGTATATCTGTTCCTTACACAGGTTCGAGAAGTTATCAACAATTACTTCTTTAAATAAACCATCAGCTACCTTCTAACTTTCTCCTCCCTCCAGGATTTCACTCTAAAGTGCACTTCCTGAAGAAGTCTGATGGCTATTGTAGAATTTCCTCACTTTTTAATATCTTGTATCTCTGCGCTCCTCTATCATTTCTAGTTTTGTATTGGAGAGTTTGCTAAACTCTCTTCCACAAAGGCAGACTGTTCCCAATGCTTTCTGTTGCATTCTTCATCTCAGATATTAAGTTCATCTGGTCCTCCAATAACGTTTGGTTATTTTTTAGTTTCAATCTCTTTGGTAATGTATTCCTTATCAGCATTTAATTTATTCCTATGCTCACTAAACTGCTATCTGAGTTTTGTTTTTGTATTGAGTTTCTGTATGACATCTATTTGAATTCTCTATTAATTATATGGCAATATACCATGACTTTAAGTTTGTTTGCTGCAGGGTTGATATTATGTGTGTGTGTGCGTGTGCGTATACGTGTGTTTCTGTGTCTTTTTCGGTGTCTGTGTCTGTGTATCTGTGTGTGTGCATGCACTATAATGTTACTGTGATTGGTCATGATCTTGGTAAATTATTGCTCTAAGGACACTAAATAACCGTTTTTGAGTTGGAGCCCTTGTTTTGTTTCCTGGTAGTTTGCAATATTGCACAATTTTCGGTTATACTTAGCTGAGCTACCTCATAATATTTCAAAATGGCACATTCCAGTCACTACTGTCTGGATAAAAGATGTGTTTCATTGTCACTTTTTAGACATCTCTGGTAGTTAATGCCACTGTTGTCACTGGTATGGTGAACCCTTCCTTTTATCTGATATCCTTTGAGACTCAGTATACACATTGAGGAAACGTGTAAAGACAGGTGGATAGTTGGAATCAGGCAAGTGCCTTTCCCATGTCCAGTGTTGCAAGGTAACTTGTCTCCACCAATATGAATGGGGAGTTAGGACAGTGTCATGAATGTCTCAGTGTCTGAAGGATGGAATTTCTGTCTCCATTGTGGCTCCCTCCTAGTTACTTGTGACCATGAGTGCTGGTGCATTTGGAGGAAGAAGCTGTGTGAACCACTGAGACCCTGTTTCTACTGGGATCTCTGAGCCTGTGGGCTCAGATACTCTAATAATTGGACCTTGGTTGTAGGCACCAAATCTGCTCTTCCCTCACTTGAGCCTCCATGGTGTGTTTTAGCCCACCAAACTTCAGCTTTACACATGAGTTCTGGAGTTTTGTTTTGTGTTCTAGTTATTTTTGTTGAGATATGAATGTTTTACTTACTGTAGATTTAAGGGGAGAGACAAAAATTGTTTAAACTTATGTCACTTTTTCACAGAATATACTTTTTCATTTAAAAGCTTAAATTCTAATTAGGACATTATAAGAAAAGTAAAGAAAGTGAACAAATCACCCCCCTTAATGTCATAGTACTACAAAATATTTTGATTTTCCTGGGTTATTTCCTTCATTGTTTTCCCCAAATACATGTAAATTTTACTAAAATATATGCCTATAATCTCTTTAAAATCATTTAAATTATTAAAATATTTCTCTGTGTTGTAAATATAGCCCTGTTGCTTCTCTAAATTATAACTGGTAGCTTGCATATTTCTGTCTTCACCATCCTTCTTGTCTGTCCCGAAAGGAAAACACTACTTGGTACACTACACATATATATGTGATTCTGTTCCTGTTTCTTTATGATTATTTCTCTTATATCTTTAGTTTCCTCATATAAGTGATAACTTGGAGTGTTTTTCTCTGTATGACTTATTTTCATATGTACAACACTTTCTGAGTCCAGTCACATTTTTCCAAATGGAAGAATTTTATTTTTTAATATGACAGTGACTAAGTATTTATTATGTTATCTATATCTCACATCTACTTCAGTCAATCATCTGTTGATGGGCAGTTGAATTGTGCATCTATCCTTGGCTATTATAAATGATGATGTTAAGAACAATGGGGGTAATATATCCTTTAAAGTTAATGTTTTCTTGTTTTTACAGATTTATATCAAAAACTGGAAAAGCTGCAACATATATTGCTTTTATTTCTAGTTTTCTGTGCACTGTTTACACTTTTATAATAGTGGATGCATCAATTTATATTTCCACAAAATGTATACCTGGGTTCCCTTTTATCGACATTCTTATTAATGTTTGTCATTTGAAGCCTTTTTTAATAGCCTTTTTGGTTGCTGTGAGATTATATTTCATTCTGGTTTTGATTTAAGATTTCCTAATGGATAGCAACGTTATGTTTCTTTTTATGTGAATGAAAATCATCCACATGTCTGTTTTTGAAAAATTTCTGTGAAGATCCTTAAACTGTTTTAAAGTTGGGGCCTGTGTTTTAAAATACTTAGTCTAATATACTACATATATATTATGGATATTAACACCTTGTTGGTCTCATTGTCTGAATTTTTTTCCTTCTATTCTGTGTGTTGTCATATGTCTTGTAGAAGGTTTCCTTTGCTCTGCAAAAGGTTTTGCACTTCACACTTATACAAGAAGTAGAATCCCTGTATTATGAAGTAAATCTAATATTTCCTACATAAACTTAAAACTGTTATTGAAAATTTTCTTTTTCTTTTTTTACTTGGGAGACTGATCACCAATAAATATTGCTATGATTTATCTCAAAGTCCATTCTCCTCATGTTTTTGGTCAGAAATTGTATAGTTTCAGGTTTTACATGTAGGAAATTAATCCATTGTTATCTTATTCTGTAGTCTATGGATGGAAGTGCTCATAAATCTTCCTTTTACATGTACTGTCCAGTTTTCCCAGAATTACTTGTTGAAGAGACTGCCTTTTTTCCATTGTATACTCTTGCCTCCTTCATTGTAGACTAATTGACTATATGTGTGTGGGTTTATTTTTGGACTCTTTATTTTTTTCCATTGATATATATGTCTCTTTTAGTAATACATATTGATGTTTTGATTACTCTAGCTTTGTAGTATGTTATAAATTCAGGGAGGATAATACCCAAAGCTTTGTTCATTTTTCAAAGTTAATTTTAGAAAATTTGGTTCTTTCCTATTTTTGTATAAATTTTATTATTTTTCTACTTGTTTTGAGAAGAAACATATAGATTCTGTGAGAATAGAAATTTATTAAAAGTAAAAACTTAAGAAAAATTGTAAAATGTGCAGGATAAATCATACAATATTAAAGAACATATGGATTGCTGTAAAAATCAAAGGAAATATATATAAAGAAAAATGACAATAAAAACAAAGTCCATTGGGTATAGCAAAAGCAGTAATAATAACGATTCTTATAGCAAATAATCCCACTTATACAAATAAGAAACATCTCTCTCTTATAATCTTACAAAGATATAGCAAAATAGGAAAAAAAATTGTTAGTAGAAAGAAAGACAGTTGAAAATTCAGAACATAAATAATGTAATGATTAAAAATAGAAATATTCAATCAAACTAAATAATGGCTTTTGAAAGATAAATAAAATTGATAAACTTTAAACAGACTCATTAGTAAAAAAGAGTACAGATTAATAAGCTCAGAAATAATTGAGAAACTACAGCTTATATCATAGAAATACAAAACATCATATGAAGATACAACAAATTTTATGTAAATAAAACATAAACCCTAGAAGAACTATACAATTTCTGAGAAAGACATAATCTCCAGGATGGAATGAGAAATAGAAAATTTGAACAGATTAACACTAATGAAATTGAATATGTCATTAAACAAAATCTCCCAACAAACAAAATTCCAGGCCTAGACAGCTTCACCGGTGAATTCTGCCAAACATTTAGAGAAGAGCTATCACCTATACTTCTCAGAGAATTCCAAAAATTTGGAGAGGAATGAAGGCTTCCTACCCCACCTTTCTGTATCACACTACTACTAAAACCGGAACAAATACCTGATAAAATTACAGGTAAAATACTACTGATAAGTATTGATGTAAAAATCATCACTGAAATGTTAGCAAAGCAAAAAATACATTAACAGGATTATATATTATGATTAAGTCCATTTTAATCCAGGGATGCAAAAGTGATTCATTACCTGCAAATTAATCAATATGATATACCACACTAACAAATTTAAGAATAAAATTTTATAGTCACATCAATAGGGTCATAAAATGTTTTGACAATTCATTAACTATTTAAGATTATATTTTTCCTCAAATTGGGCATGAGAAAACATACCTCAAAACAGTTAAGGTCATATATGACAAGACATCATCTAACATGACAGTCACTGATTAAAACTGAAAGCATCTCCTGTTAGAGCAGTAAGAAGTCAAGAATGCTCACCCTTACCACTTTTATTCAGTATAGTATTGGTAATTCTAGCCATAGCTATCCAAAATAAAAGGAAATATAATATAGCTAATTAAGAATAGGAGTAAAAGTATCTGTTTGCAGATGACATACGTTAAACAGAAATCCTATAGATGGCACCTCAAAACCACTAGGCCTTATCAATGCATTTGGTTAAATTTCAGAATGTGAAATTAACATACAAAAATTTTGCATTTCTGCACACAAGCAACTAGCTAACAGATAGAGAAAGTGAGGAAACTGTCTCAATTACAGTTGCATTGCAAAAAATATTCTAGAAATATAGTGAACCAAGGAGGTAAAAGACCTGTACACAGAAAACTATAAAATATTTATAACAGAAATTGAAGATAATGCAAACAGATAAAAGGATATACTGTATACATTAATGAAGAAAAAAATATTGTTTAAATGACAGTACTAGCCAAGAAAATACATTAATTAAATCCAGTGCCTATCAAAATACGAAGGGCATTTTCAGAATTTATAATAAATAATTTTAAAAATTACATTTAAACACAAAAGAATTGAAGTCACTAAAAATAAAAGAAAAGAAAGAAAACAAACAATAAACACAAACATATTTGACAAAGAACAGAGAAGATGTATCACTTTCCCTATTTTAAAACTATAATAAAAAGCTACAGTAATAAAAAGGATATGGTAGTGGCACAGAACAAAGAAAATAATGGAACACAAAAATGCCTGAAAATGAAATCAGACACTTATGGTCATTTAGCCCATTACTAAAAATGAATATAGAGTGGGGAAAGGTAATCAACAGGAATATGAAACCGGTCAACATCACTAACCATCAGAAAAATGCAAGTCCAAGGCACAAATAGATTGTATATCAGTCCTGTCATAATGAATATTATAGAAAAAATTACACATAAATATGTTGGTGAGGAGGTAAGAAAAACAACCCTGATGCACTGCTGGATTGAATGTAAATTTGTGCTGCCACTGTGGAAAACAGTATGCAGTTTTATCTACAAATTCAAAATGAAATATAATCCAACATTTCCATATCTGGATACTTATTCCAAGAAAATAAAAACAAAAACCAGAAAAGATAAATTCAAACCTATATTCACTGCAGCATTATTTACAATAGAGAGGATATAGAAGCAAATTAATTGTTCAGCAATAGATAATGGATACAGAAAGTGTGTGTTTATAGTATATATATCTACCAATGTATAATTTTTATTTTTATATTTTATAGACTTATCTATATTTATATATATATATACATATATATATATATATATACATATATGCACACACAGATAAATATACTTTGGGTTATTACTCAGCTATGAAAAGAATAAGTTCTTCATTTGCAAAAAGAGGGTAGACCAAGAGGGTAATATGCTAAGTGAAATAATTCAGAAAGAGAATGACAAATGCTGTATGATTTTACTCTTATTGGAATTTAAAGAAATGAACATAACACAACAGAAAAGGACATATAGATATACAAAGAAAAAGGTTGTTCACAAGAAGGAGGAAAAAGGTGTGAGGAAAAAGAAATATTTGACGGAAATTAAGAGAGAAAATTTTCCAGTTGCAAATTAAATGAGTCAGGGGCAAGAAATGTGCTGTATGGGGTATAGTAAATAAATATGAAATATCTTTAGATAGCAACATATCGTAACTAGATATATTCTTGTGATCAGTTTGAAATTTACTAAATATAGCAAACAGTATGTTGTGTAAGAGGAACTAAAACAGTTTATAAATTAAAGTACACTTTAAAAACTAACATTCTTTTAGAGAAAAAATTAGATTTGTAGTTAAAAGAGGCAGGGGTTGGGAATGGTGGATTTGATTAATGCACTCAAAAGCCACAAACCGCCAGCTGTAAAACAAATGTGTCCTAGGGATGCCCCAAATTAACATGAAAATTACAATTAATACTGCTTTATGTTATATATGAATGTTGTTAAGGGACTAGACCCTATGTTTTCTCATCACAACAAAAAGGCAAATTGTATCTCTTTAAAATTGTATCTAAATGAGATAATGAATTCTCCCTAAAGTTGCTATGATATTTATTTCATGAAACTTGTAAATCAAATCACTATCCTGTTCACCTAAACTTACACAATATTCTACACAAATTATATCTCAATAGAATCAGAAGGAAAAATGGAAAGTCAATATTGAATTATTCCCATAACATTTCTCATGATTTCTTCTGCAGCAAGTAAACTTGAGTCATGATATACTTATCCAAGGTAAAGATACTAATAAATAAGTGATTCTAATAAATAATATATAAAGATACTAATAAAATAAGTGTTTTACCATGACTTAAACTTCCTTCATGTTAGCCTACTTCTCCTGTAGGCATCAAAATTTCACTTTGTGTATTCATCTGAGATTAGGAAATGGATACAAATTTTTAACTGGCTGCTCTTTCTCTGAGATATAAAGTTCACTATCTCTGACCGATGGTCTCATCTCCCCGAAAGCATCTGTAAGAAATGAACATACTAGGTTGCTAAATATCTCAGTATGGTAAAATCTCACAACTCCTAAAATTCTTAACTGTTTTACTATGGGAATGCAATAATGACAAAAACATGATTTTGGATAACAATGTGGTGTTTTTTCTCATGGTTGCATTATGGGATGTGAGGATAATCGCTGAGATCCACAACAAACATTCTTACTCAAGTGCTTGGCAAAGAAGTATAAAGGTTCTGGTTTATTAGGCCTGAGGACTGCTTTCAAAATGATGACTATGCTCACTCTATTCCAGGTAGTACAAGGAAAAAAGGTTTTCGCAATTTCTAGGTGAACGGGAATAAGTCAGTTGTTCAGTCACTCTAAATTAGTCAACGGGTGTTCAAAGCCAAAATAAGTTGTGTCAACAATGAGAATTAGAAGAAAAAAGAAATTAGACATAATCTTAAATTAAAAATGAAACACAGTCCTGTGCTGGGCTCTGGGGACTGGAGAATGTATATGCCTCTGTCCAATTCAAGGTTCAGTGGCTTGGCCCTCGCATCAGCTCAGGATTCAATGAACAGGTAACAATTAGTATACTGGGAAATATAATATACCTCTCCCTGACTGGAAGAAAATCTGGTGGCTCAATGAACCTCTTAATTCACAGATATTCTGCCAGATGCAGAACAATAATTTAATGATGACTCAACTAAGAAAAACGTAGTTACTGCTTAACAATTCACCTTCACACACACACAAAGTGGTAGACAGATTTGTAGTATTTAGTGGGAAGTGTTTTGTGTGCAGAGCTCAGAGAATAGTTTTCAAAGCACCAGCCAACTTTTGTACTTTTGCCAATAGTCTAGATTTTCCCAGGTAGAAAACTACAGATGGACAAACAAACAATATTCTTCCTTAGGGTTTCTAATTTTTAAAGTAAACTGTAGCTTTTGAGTTATCATAATAGAACCTTGTTCAGATGATCACGGTAAAATCCACTGTCTGATAAGAGAGCTGGAAACTAGCTGCTGAACCAGCCCATCTGAACTCCAGACTGCTAATGTAAACAACAACATAGCCACCATCAGAGTTGAGCTGACAAACTTAAAACTTGATGTTTCTGTTGTAGGATAAACCACTGCTGTCCAGACACAGATCTCCTGCTGCAAGTGGTCTCCTTTCTTCTCTTAGTAAAGGACAAATTGATGGGATGTTGCAAGAGCTTACCCTGGACCTTTTGCCCTTTCTCCAGATTATCAAAGGCTTTCTTCACAACTGGTGACATGTTTTCAGGACCCAATGTTGCCATTCCAGTCTTATCCGCTGACATTGTCTGCATGATTATGAGCAGAAGACTTAGACACCCTGAACTTGCCTACAATTTTTCCAACACTACAGGATATCTGCAGAAATTTGGTATTCTTGCAGTTGAACAAATTTTTAATTCCACAAGCCTCACCTCTTTCTAGTCCACACATTTTAGATTGCAATTTGGTTGCTGAATATGACCACCCCAACCAAGTTTCTAGTACCTCTTAGATACTACCTGTGTGAATGTTAGAAGGGGCACAAGTTATGTGGGGTGCATAAACCTACATTAAATATTTGCAATAGCAGTGTCTCTTATGGACAAAGCTCTGATTCTAAGAAGTAAATTAATTAGAAGTCAGTATAGTTATTGGTATGGGGAAGAGAATCAGCTATTCTGCGGTGGGTGGGTGATGAAGAGACAGGAAAAAATGCAGCAAGTGAAAATGGAATGCTTTAGGCCTCTGGAGGCATGAATTAAGAAGAAAATAATACTTTGTCTCCTGTACTTACCTCCACTTACTGTCTTGAGTGACTAGTCCTTGTGCTATGAAAAGAGCTAGTTTGTGGTGAAGAGTAAAGACTATAACAAAATAGTTTGAAAACCATGAGAGTTTTGTTGTTTCAGGAAAGTAGATTTTGCTTAAAGTACACATGTATTTTTCATTCACTAAATACTAAAATGCATCCTGTGACATGTACTGTGCTTACTGTGTTGGTATCCAAGTTAGACAAGGAAAGGCGGATAGACAGAAAACATCTGAAGGAGGTAGTTTCTGTGTTGAGACTTGGAAATTTATGTAGGTAAAAGGAGGACACCCAAAGTCCAGTGATGAGCTGGATCAATAGTGGTGAGGTAGCAGCTAAAATAGTTGACAAGTATTTGTCTGGATGTATCTCCAGATACAGTGAAACATAAAGATATGCCAAGGAACTCAGATGCCAGATTTATAAAGAAATGACAAAACTAAGTTGAGTTTGTGTGCTTAGAGTTGGAAAGGCATTAATTGCCACACTGAGGATGTAAGCTTGTCTTTGGCTGGAACATAAAAGCAACATTAAATATCGACTAGAAAATATAGCGTAGACTCTTGAGGGCAGGAAATGAAAGAATCAATTTGAATGCTTTTAGGACAGCACAAAGAAGACCATAGATAAAATTACTTCTTAAATTCTACCATAGGCTGAAAGTGCCATCTGAGGCTATATCATGTGACCTTTATGATTTCAGGCATGACATAAGAGAGACCATGATCCCTGGGCTGGTTTCTGCATTTATCTTCTGTTCCAACCCATCCTAATTTAACACTTTTAATCCTTTCCAGGATGAACCAGGAACCACTTAGTACTTTTCCCTCTCTCCATGTTTTAGTCTTTCTCCAAATTCTTCCTTTTTTTCTTTTTCCTTACAAAAAATTATTTAAATTAACTCCAATATTGTTCCATCAAATGATCATATCAATCAAATAACTCTTTTTTATTTAAATAGTAAATTTGTCTCCCATTGAACTCTTAACACTATTTAAAAAAATAAGATAAATACAGGTACACATCTATTTTTATTGTTCAAATAAGAAAATTGCAGATATTTGTCGACATTTGCCAACATCAATTTTAATCTTTGTTTTCCTGCATAATCTGTTAGTCCTCTGGTAGATCAGTTGTAATTAGTATGACGTTCATAAACTGAAGATGTCTAATGAGTTGGCCTTGAAAGAGAGTTAGCTGATGTATCAACTATCACTGGCAAGGAAACCATGGGTTGATCCCTGGTTTAAGTTTAGAAAATCGACCTTCATTGGCAGATATGTTGTGATATATATTTGGAAAAAAAGAAGGCTCCACCATGTGTCCAGAATAATTCCTCTTTATGGAGACAAGATGCTGTACTGAGAATTAGAATTTGTAATTGTAATGAAGTTCAAAACACGGCCATTTGCTTCAGTGTAGCTGCTTTGAGAGTGCCCGTGGACAGTGGTCATCTGATTTAAAATAGCACATTGATCCAATGCAATTTGTTCTGGTGGTCTAACTGACATTGATTATGGAGGAGAAAAATCACCTCTCATTGGGTTACTTGTATCACCATTTCTGTGGCTAGTAGAGGGCTTTATTATTAGAGGCATGTTTAAATTTGCAGAAGGTAAAAATGCACTTTCTCCACTAGTGTAAGCCACAAAACCAGAAATATGATTATCCAAATTACCCACTGCTTTATAGTGCTTCTTGTTGAAATCTTCAGCCAATGAAGATACCAGGGAGGCATTTTTAATCCCTACTTTTCTTTTTATTTTCACTAAAATCTGGGGACAGCCTCGTTTAAAATTTGTATTATGATAGAACTGCAGCTACAACCAAAGTAGGAAGATTTAAATAATAGTTTAAACCAAAATACAACACTACAATAAGCCTAACTTATAAAACCTCAGATTTCACGTTTACTATGCAAAGATATTATAATCAAAATATGAATATTGCTGATGATTTTGAAGATCCTTTTTGGAAAATACACATTTAAATAGTATAGTCATTAATTTAAAGGATTAGCATTTGCAGTAACAGTGAATGCCACTTTTGAAAAGCAGCTTTGATACCTTTATTTAGATTTCTGTTAAGATTCATAGTTGCCAGCAAAGTTTCTTATCATCTGAATGCTTTAGCCACTGTCCTCATTTTTTAGAAAAAATAAAGTATTTTAGCCTTAGTAGTTTCATATAATTTTCAAAGTTTATCTTTACATTTATATTACCATAGACTGATGTACAAAGTAAATTTTATATATAAGTTACCATGTGGTAACTAAAGTTTCTGAATACTTTGCTTAAAACAGAGACTTATTTTCTTCTGCCAGAAAGTCTGCTAGACAAGCAGATCTTTGAAAATTCTGCCACAATTTATTAAAACCATAAAGGTTAAGCTGGCTAACTAAACTTTTCATACTTCCAGTTTCAAATACTTTGAAAGGGGCCTTTCTTTCCAAAACATCCTTCTTAAAGACATCTTCATCAATCACTATGGAAGTTCCATTATCATCCCACCAGACAGATTTAAATTGGTCACTCCCAGCCATTTTCCACAGTTTTCTTGGAAATGTCAGAGAACGAAAATCATTATCTTCATCTGATTCAGAGACAGAATTTGTGTAAAATGGCCTTTTTATCAAGAATTCATCAGACAAACTCTGAAAAGCATTTTCTTCAATCATAGATCTCAAGTCCAAGTCTCCAGAGATTGTTTGATCACACAATAGAGATCAACCGGAATTTCCTGAACCACTTGGTCCGTCTTTACGAGACACATCTTGAATTTCTGAAGAAATGTGTGTCATTATATATAAATTTTTCTACAGCTACTTTTCTAATCTGCATGATTTTGAGCACTGCAGCTTCAAATGCTGCTTTGGCAGGCCTGCACAGATAAACTGCTAGGCCATCAAAATTGTTCTCAACCTGAGTAGCTGTGACATCACAAAATGACTGGTCTCCTAGCAACTCAAGTGTAACTTTCAGCCAGTGTTTACTTCTCATTCATCCAGTTAAAATGAAGCATATATGATGCTTATTTTTACACTTTGATCTGCAAATTTTACCCAACAAAATCTTTTTAAATAATTTAATTTTTGGGTCTATTAAATAAAATCTATCTCCATACATTTGTACACAAATTTATAACAGATTGGTAAACAGAGAATAAATAATGCAGAAAATATATAAAATAATTTTAAAGTTTTGGAATTTAGAGTGAAATTTGTGTAAAACCTGTACAGAATATGTATAACTATTTCCATCATCATTTGTAAATAAACTGAAACATAATTTAATTTGGAAATGGAAGTAGGTATTTATCTGTGTACTTTATAATAAGTAGCTCTATATTCAAAACATGAGTTGAATAAATATCAGTTTATGTGTTATGTTTATAAATAAATGGTTAATATTTATGAAATAAATTTAGATTAATCTAATCAATCAAATTTAAAAATCCCACAGGGGGAAATTTTGTTTTAAATTGTAATTCAGTGCTATAATTAAAACCAATGTAATTTAATATTCAACATTAAAAATGCAAAAGAGACAATCTTATTGTATATTTACAAATTTTTTTTGTTTGCCATTCTTTCACTCAGAAGTTTATCAGTCCCTAGAAGTAGTAAATTTTCTTGTCATCTTTGTAGTACATACTCTTGGGGTTTCTGTTAAGTGTTCCAAAACGATATTGAAAAATAGACTTATGCAAAAGATCCTGGGTTCAATAAACGTTGCCTCCATTTTGGGGCAAACAAACAATCAAAAAACAAAGATGTAACACTATATGTCGTTTGGGGTGGAAAAGACCAGGTCTTGCATTTTAGGAAGCAATATGTTTCTCAGTCCAGAAACAGTTGACTTTGTTAGTATAATACGGCATTTTAAGGCAAGTGTTTTGTGCACTAATTGTAAATAATAGCTATGTTCTGAATCAGTTAACTGTAGTAAATCCAGTTCTACCAAAATTATATATTTATTTAGAAATAAATTCCACTAAAATTAAACCAAATTCAAAATGAGAGATATAATTTTTAAATAAATAAATGTACCTTCAAGCTACAATGTAAAGTTTTCCTTCAGTATCTGTAAATTTCATTCTAAATAAATATTAGCAACCTGAATTCATGGCATATTATACGTAGTATAAACTATTGTTAAGTTGGATTTAGTCCTGATTCATAAATATTATTTAACATATACAAATGAATATATGTGATACCATCCCTTTAAAAAACAAAGAATTCAAAAATAACATTCTTAAAATATGTAGGAAAATTATTGACAGATCTCATCTTAACTTTTTTATAAAAATATTCTTAAATTCACTCTAGATAGAATGTAACTAAGAATAATATAAGCCATATATGAAAAATCCATGACATATCAATTTCAATGTTAACATGCAGGAAGGTTTTCCTCTGGTCCAGTAATAAGAAAAAGTAGCTCATTTTCACAAGTTCTAAATTACACTACTAGTAGTCCTAGCCAGAACAACTAGTCAAGAAAAAATATAAAATTCATACAACATGTAGTAAAGCAGTGAAGTTTTTACAGATGACATAATTATGCATAGATAGAAAACTCCATAGACTCCTCGATTGACTGTTTGAAATGATGAACAAACTTAGTAAATTTGCAGAACACAAAATCAATATACAAATATCCGTTGAATTTTTGTATAGTAACAACACATTATCAGGAAGAGAAATTAGGAAAACTATTTTGTGTAAATTTATGTTAAAAAGTATAAAAGAGGAATACATTTGGTAAGTGAAATAAAAGATCTAAACGTAGATCTATAAATTAAAGGTGTAAGAAACATAAGTAAACCAAAATAAATAAAAGATATTCTGTGCTCATTGATTGTATATAATGTGAGGAAATACTTTAATCTATCTTTCATATGATCAATCTCCCCAGCACTACATATTGAGGAGAATGTCTTTTCTTCATTTTATACTCTTGCTTCCTTTTTCATGGGTTAATTGATCATTCGTGTGAGGGATTATATCTGGTTGCTCTATTCTCTTCTTTTGATTGGTGTCTGTTTTTGAGCCAGTATCATGCTGTTTTAATTATTAAAGCTTTGTAGGACAGTTTAACATGGGAGAGGTTTACACCATTACATTTAATACTCTTTTTAAAGTTTATTTTGGCAACTCATGATCATTGTGGTTACATATAAACTTTAAAATTATTTGTTCTATATATTGGAAAATCTCATGGGTATTTTGACATGAATCACACTAAATGTAGATTGCTTTGTGTAGTATAGTTGTTTCAAACACATTGTTTCACAGCTTTAACTTAAGAGATCATTTCATTTCTTTCGACCAGTTTTAATTTCCTTTATGAATGTTTCCTGTTTTTTAACGTATAAGATTTCACCATATTTGTTATCTTCATTTATAGGTGTTCTTTACATTTATATATAATTATATACATATTTGTAAACTCGTTTCCTACACAAAAACAGCAGGCAGAAGACAGTGGCAAGACATATTCAAAGTCCTGAATGAAAGAAAGCTGTAATCTAAGATACTTAATCAAGCACGGCTATCTTTTAGAATAGAAGGAGAGATAAATAACTTCCACACAAGCAAATACTTAAAGAATTAGCAAAAGAAAAGAATTAAAGAAAGATCTACTCTAAATAATAAAGAAGCAGGATGCTATAGAAAAGAGAAAGGCATAATTATAAGGCAATATCTACAGTGACTTACAACAGAAAAAATATGATGTTGTAAAAAAGGACATCAAAAATTTTAAGGGTCAAAGAGTGAAACAGGAACATACAGAGTGTTTTTTGTCTTGTTTCTGTTCTCTGTAGGATGTGTTTGAGTTTGTGTTCTTATCAGTTAAAATAAACAAATATAGTATGTGTCAATATACATACAAAACAAGGTAATGATAAGTCAAAAGCTTACAATGAAGTCACAAAGACATAAAGAAACCAAGGTAATAAAATGAAACTGATCAAGCCACAAAAACAAAAAGAAATGAACAAAAAGAAAATATCATATCAACTGGAGAATGAAGTTCAATATGGAAATAAACACCAGTCTATCAATAATTATCACAATTGTTAATGGACTTAGTGCTTCAAACAAAAGATATATAGTCATATGTGATAATATAACAAGACCCTACATTATGAAGCATAGAGGAGACCCACTTTAGTAAGAGGAACACACATCCACTGAAAGTCAGAAGGTGGAAAAATATATTCCAGCAAATGCATATGACAAGAAAGCAGGACTAGCAGTATTGACTTCACAAAAAGAGACTTTACAAACTGACCATAGAGAAAGATAAACAGGGACATGATATAATGATTAAAGGAACAAATCAAAATGAGGGTATTATACTCATTAAGATATATGCACTCAATATAGGAGCAATTAAATACATAAAGCAAACACTAATAGATAAAAATAGAGAAATCCCTGGGAACACAGTCAAATTAGGAGACTATAACCCCCCATTACCATCACTGGACTCGTCTTTCACACAGAAAATTAAAAAGGGATCAAAGATACTAAAATAAATTATAAAATAATTGGAGATGCTTGATAATTTCAAAACAGTACTTCTCCCCAAAACAGAATATACATTCTTTTCCTGTGCACAAGGAACATTTCCTATGAAAGATTATGTACTCAGGCACTTAAGAAGCCTCAACAAATTTAAGAAGCTAAAAATTATTTCAAGCATCTTTTCTGAGTATAATACCATGAAACTAGAATTCAATCACAGAAAAACAGGGAGAAAAAATGACAGCATCCAGATTAAAAAACATGACACAAAAACAAAGGGGGAGGTGATGAAATAAAAGTAGAAATTAAAAAATATCTTCGGAAATATGAAAAAACACTGCACAGATTCTATGGAATACTGTTAAAACAGGCTTAAGAGGGAAGTTCATAGTGACAAGGCCCTCCTCAAATAGAACCAGAATTTCAAATAAATAATCTAACGTTCTAGGAAAACTAATCAAGAAAAGAAGAGCAAACAAAACCAAAAGTCAACAGAAAGAGGGAAAAAATAAAGATCAAGGAAGAAATAATTGAAATAAAAAATAGAAAAAATCAATCAATCTCTATTTTGAAATAGTAAACAAAATTGACAAATCTCTGGACCCGCTCACTAACAAGAAAGAGAGAGAACACAAATAAATTAGAAATGACAATGGAGAAACTATGAAGAGTACAACAAATTTACAAAAAATCATAAGGGAATACCATGAGCAACTGTATGCAAACTGGATACCCAGGAAGAAATGGAGAAGTTTTTGAAAACATTCAGCCCACCAATATTGCATCAAGGGGAGAAGTTACACACTTGAACACACAGATCACCAGAATTGGAATGGAATTATCAATAAAATAAAAAAAAATCTCTGCAAACAAAATTCAAACGCAAATAGCTTCAACGGTGATATTGATGAAATATACAAAGAAAAATCCATACCAGTCCTCCTCAAACTCTTCCAAATGATTGATAGGGAGATAGTACTCCCAAACTCACACCATAAGGCCAAGAGCAACTTGATACCAAAACCAGACAAAGACACTACCCAAAAAGAAAACTATAGACAAATATCATTGATAAACATAGAATGAAAATCCTTGAGAAATTATTAACAAACAAAATCCAAGCACATGTAAAAAAAAGACCATGAACCTTCGACAAGTTAGGTTTATCCCAGGAACACAAGGATGGTTGAACATATTCAAATCAATCAATCAATTGTGATACTCCGTATCAAAAAAAGAGAAGACAAAAATGATATGATCATATCAGTAGATGCAGAAAAAGCATTTGACAAAATTTAACATCTATTTGCAATAAAAGTTCTTATCACAGTGGGTATAGAGGGACCATATCTCAACATAAAGAAAGCTATTTATGACAAACTTATACCCAGCAAAATACTCAGTGTTGAAAAACTGGAACCCTTCCCACAAAAACCTGAGACAAGACAAGGATGCCCATTCTCTCAATTTCAATTAAATATAGTCTTGGAATTCCTAGCCACAATGATCAGGCAAGAAAAGCAAATAAAAGGATTCAGACTGGAAAAGAAGAGGTAAAATTGTCATGATATGAAGACATGACACTATATATAGAAAACTGTAAAAGCTTCACAAAAAATACTTAGGCTAAAAAAGGAACTGGGCAAGGTAGCCAGATTAATGTACAAAAACCAAATACATTTATTTACACTACCATTGAATCAACAGGAAAACAAAGCATAGAAACAACCCATTTTATTACTGCACCCAAAATTTTAATATGCTTAAGAATATCTCTGACCAAGGAGGTGAATGACTTGTACTTGGAGAACAAGAAAACATTGATTGAGGAAATCAAGAAAGATTTGAAGAATTGAAAAGATACCCAAAGGTCTCACAATGGAAGAAATAATATTGCTAAAATGGCCATACTACCCTAGGCAATCCACAGACTTAATCTGAGTTCCTATCATATTAATCAAAACATTTCTTTTTAGGACTGAAACAAATGATCATAAGAATTATATACATAAAATAAAGATCCATAATTTCCAAAACAATATTGAAGACAAAGTAAGAGGCTGGAGCAATAACCTGCCTGGTCTCCATATACTATTGCAGAGCTACAATAATAAAAACGACATGATATTGGTACCGAAACAGGCATATGGATCAGTGGAACAGAATAGAGAGCCTACAAATAAATGTGCAGGCCTAAGTTGAATTTAATCTTTGACCGAGTAGCCAAGAATATGACACAGAAAAGGCCATCTCTTCACCAACTGGTGTCGGGAAAACTGGATAGAAGCATGCAGAGTAATAGGGTTAGAACACTCCTTCACTCCATACACAAGAATAATCTCAAAATGACTTGAAGACTTAAATGTAAGGCAAGACACAGTAAATATCCTATGAGAAAACATACGCAAAACACTCTGAGATAAATCTCAGCAATGATCTCCTAGAACAGCCTACCCAGGTAATGGAAGTAAGAGCAAAATTAATAAATAGGACCTAATTAAACTTATAAGCTTTTGCACAGCAAATGGAAACATAAACAATGTAAAATGACAACCTAAAGGATTAAAGAAAATATTTAGAAGTGATGCAGCTGACAAAGGCTAAATTTCCAAAATATAAAGGGTTCAAACAACCTAATAAAAATACTTAAAAAAAAGAAACCCAATCTGAAAATGGGCAGTAGCCCTAAACAAGCAATTCTCCAGTAGAGACATACAAATGCCACACAGATATATGAAAAAAAATTGCTCACTATCATTATCAGAGAAGGGTAATTCAAAACTCTAATGAAGTATCACCTCACAATAGTCAAAATGGCCATCATTCAAAAGTCCACCCACAATAAATGCTGAGGAAGCTGCAGAGAAAGTGAACCCTCCTAGACTGTTGGTAGGAATGTAGTTTGGTGCAGTCACTGTGGAAAACAAGATGGGGATTCCTCAAAAGAATAAAAATAGACTTAACATAAAATCCAGCAATCCCACTTCTGGGTATATATGAAAGAGAACCCTGATTCAAAATGTCACCTGCACCCCAATGTTTTAAGCAGTGCTATATACAACAGCCACGACATGGAAGCACCCTAATTGTCCATCAACAGATAACAGTATACAGAATTTATACCATATTTACACAATGGAATAATATTCTGCCAGAAAAAATGATAAAACAATTATGTTTGCAGCAAAATGGATGTCCCCATAATGTGTTTATCAAATTGAAGTAAGCCAGAAAGAGAAAGAAAAATAATACACGACATGAAGTATGTAGAACCTTAAAAAAAATTTGGATGAGAACAGTATGATTTCATCTACAAAACTGAAACACACTTGCAGATCTACTTAATCATCTTATGGTTACTGCTGAAAGGGGATAGGAGAGGATATATTTGAGAGCTGTAGAATTAAAAATGTTATCCACTATGTATAAAAATAGATTTATTCAAAATGTCTTTTGTATGACACAGGGCAGTATGTTAAATATTGTGAAGTTAAATTTAATGGGCACACAAATATATGCATGAAGTGGGACACTATGCTATACACCAAAGATTGACACATTGTAAATGGCAGTACTTCAATGATAAACAAATGAATAAATAAGTAAATAAGTAATTTAAATAAATAAATAAATAAATAAATAAATAAATAGTATTTAATGATAAAAGTAATACAAAGAATCACACTACTTAACTTTGCATATCAAGAATCTAGGAGAAAACAGAAAGAATAAAAAAGAAAACTGAATGAATGAGAGTAAGGCACATAACAAGAGAAACAAATGAAAAGATAAGAAAAAAACACCTAAGTCTGTTTGTTTTAAACATAAAGTGGACAAACGTTTAGTTTGGCTAAGAAAAAAAAGACTCAAATAAAATTAGAAATTAAAGAGAAGATATTACAACTGATGTAGTGATGCATAGCATCATAAGAAATTACCACTAGCCAACAATTTGAAAGACCTAGTACAAAAGACAAATTCCCAGAAACATATCTCTTCCAATATTGAATCAAGAAGAAATTAGAAATTTAAATAGAGCAAAAGTTTGTATGAGTAAATCAGTTATCCAAACCTCTCAAACCAGAAAATATTTACAAGATGACTTTACTGGTTAATTCTGTCATACATTTGAAGAAAATTTCTCACCAATTCTTCCCCAAACCTTCCAAGAATTTGAAGGGGATGAAAGTATCCCAATTTGTTTAATGATGCCAGCTTTATTTGCATGAAAATGCTAGAAAGGACATTATAAGCAAAATATAGAATATTTTCTCTGATGTACATATGTACCAAAATTCTAAACAAAATACAAGCAAAATGAATTCAACAACACATTTAACGTATCATACATATACATGAGTAAAGGGATTTATCCCTGGGTTTAAGGATACTTCAAAATATTCAACTCAATAAAGGTGACACACCACACTAATAGAATGAGAAATAAAACTCACATAATCATCTCAATAGGTGCAGAAATAATATTATACATAATGCAACATCCTTTTAAGGTACTCAAAATAAATTAATTAACCCTGTCAGTGGCACGATAACATATACACACAAACACTGTGTGGAGAGAAGTGAAGCAGTTCTCTCTTTATTGATTCTTAGAAAAAGGGTTTATATAGGACTTGCACAATGCCTCACATATCATCTAAGTTATAACAATGTTAATAATCTTAAGCTGTTTTTGTCCCCATGCTCCCGCATAAGCACAGAAAGTTAAATGATAAAGGATTGTTTTAAAGTTCATCATGGAACTTCATTAAGTAGGACATCTCTTATCCAGCTGGCTGTGCCTGTCTTTCGTTGTCCTCCTCTGAGGATCTTATCCAGCCTAGGCTATCCAGCCACCCACACTGGGTGCATTGAGTAGGCCATTTCTTATCCACCCTGGATATGTGACATTCCTCACAGTTTGTTTATCAGTTCAGCCCATGGGCTTATTCTCTAGAGCCTTCAGACAGGGGCCTACAAACCCAACATCCCTTGACAGAAAAATGGATGAAGAAAATTTGATGTATATATGCAGTGGAATCAATACTTTGCATTCCTATCAACAGTGTCCACGGTGTAATATTTCTCCACAATCTCACCATCATCTATTTCTTTTCTTTTTGATGAGAGCCTTCTGACAAGTGTGAGGTCTTGTCTCATTTTTGGTTTATAACTTTCTTAAAAATTTATAACTCTGAAAATACTTTCATGTGTCATTTAGCCAACTCTATGTTTTCTACAGATAATTGATTCAGATTGATCTATTCAGTTCCAATGGACTTTTTTTTTTGAATAGATTGTTTGGTCTTTTTTGTTGTTGTTGTGTGAGTTTGCCCTGTATTTTGGATATTGACACTTGAATGAAAAATATCACTTGCAAATATATTCTCCCATTGTGTTGGTTGAGTTTTCATTTTATTGGTCATTTCTTCTGCAGTGTAAATCTGTGTAGACTGATACAATCATATTTTGTTAGTTTTGCTTCTGCTTCCCTTGCCAGAGGAGACATATGTAGAATCATATTAAGTCAAGTGTACTTCTTATGATTTATCCTAGTATTCTTTGTCTTCAGGTTTTATGATTTATATGCCCAGGAGTGGGATTGCTGGGTCATATGATAGGTCTATTTTTATTATTTGAAGGAAAATCCATACTGTTTCCAAAGTGGTTGCACCAATTTTCATTACCACCAAGAGCGTTGGAGTGTCCCTTTCTCTCTACAACCTTCACAGTCTTTATTATTTGTAGACATTTTGATGACAACCCTTCTCAATAGTGTGAGGTAAAACATTATTTTATTTTTGTCTTGCCTTTGTATAATGATTAGAAATGTGAGCAAGTTTTTAGGTTCCTGTTTGTCATCTGTGTGCCTTTTGTAGAGAATAGACTTCTGCTCATTTTCTGGCTGAGTTGTTTGTAGATTTTTGAAATGGAGTTGTATGAACGATGTGTGTATTTTAGAAATTAGCCTCTTGTTGATTGCATTGTTTCCTAATGTTTTCTCCCATTTGGAAGCTCATCTTTTGACTCTGTTTATTATGCTCTGTAGAAGTTTTAAGTTTAATTAGGACATATTTGATTATTTTGCTTTTATTGTTTTCAGCTTGGGAGAATGATATAGGAAAATTTTACAATTTATCTATTGTTTTGCCTATGTTAGTTTCCATTGTTTTATTGTGTCATGTATTAGATTCAGATATTTAAAACATTTTGAGTTTATTTTTGCACAGTGTGGTGAGTGTTCTTATTTCATTGATTTATATGTAGTTGTCTAACTTTCTCAACATCACTTGCTGATGACTGTATTTTTGGCATTGTATATTTTTGTTTCTTTTGTCATAGTTTAGTTGACCATATGTGTGATGTTTTATTTCTGCCTCTGTGTTCTGTTCCAGTGATAAAGATATTTGTTTGTTTTCCAGTATTGTGCTGTTTTGATAACTGTATTTTTGTAATATATTCTGAGATCTAGGATGGTTATGCTTTATGTCTCCAGTTTTGTCCTTTTTCCTCATTGTTCCTTTTGCAGTTCTGGTACTTTTGCAGTTCCATACAAATCTGAGGATTGTTTTAATTTCTGTGGAAAATATCATGTAGTTTGATCTGAATCACTTTATATCTGTAGACATATTTGTAGTATGTAGATTTTAACAATATTAATTCCTCTAATCTAAGACCTTGAGATTTATTTCCATTTCTTTGCATCATCTTCAAATTTCTTTATCAGTGTCCTTTCAATATTATTATCTTGGTTTTTTCATAGGTTTTTCATTTTTTGATCTGATTTCATATGGATTTTTTAAAATAATGGAATATTTAATTTTTAGTGTAAAGAAATGTGACAGTTTTTGTATATTAATCATGAATCATGCAACTTTGTTAAATGTCTTTATTAGTTTTAGTTGTTCTGGTGTGGAGAATCTTTAGGGTTCTCTATATAGATTATTAGGTCATCTAAAATAATAACAGTTTTACTTCATTCAATCCAACTTGAATAAGTTTTTTTCTATTCCGATTGCTGTTGTTAGTACTTCCCATACTGTGTTGAATGGAAATGGTGAGAGTGAGCATTCAGGTCGTATTGCTTAATTTGGCTTTTAGTTTTTCACTATTGCATATTATTTTGTCTGTGGTCCTGTAATAAATGACTTTAGTTTTGTTTAGATATATTTCCTGAATCCTACTTTGGTAAGAGGTTTCTATTTTTGTTGTTGATTTTGTTGTTTTTGTTGCTGTTGTTGCCGTTGTTGCTGTTCTAATGAATAAATTTTGAATTTTGTGAAGTGCTTTTGATGGATTTATTGGGATAGCCATGCCATTTTCTCATTTTCTTTTGTTTATGTGGTGTATCAAACTTATTGATTTGTGTATGTTGAACCTCTCTTGTGGCCCTACAATTAAACCAAGTTGATTATGCTGTATGATTCATTTTTGGTATTGCTGGATTTAGTTTGCTAATAATATTTTGTTGAATATTTGCATCAAAATCAATCAAGTATATTGGCTTGAATATCTCTTTGACTGTACTTTGTTTGTTGGCTTTGCTATCAGGGTAATGAAATCTTCATAGAATTAATTTGGGTGTTTCCCACATCTTCAATATTTTTGAATATTTTGAAGAGTATAAGTCCTGCTTTGTATTTTTGCACAGTTCTCCACGGGAGCTGTTTAAATCTGCCCTAATTTTTAAAGATTTTTTAAAATGCAGATTCTATCTTTCTTCTAGTAATCAGTTTGTTCAAATTATTTGTTTCTCCTTATCCCTGTCTCTTTCTAGACATTTGTTTATTTCTTCTAATTTGTCCAGTTTATTGGCATATAAGTGTTGACAAAATGAACACTTTTTTCTATAACTGAGGCAACAATTGTTATTTCTCCACTTTTATTTGTGACTTTATTTCTTTTGTGCATCTCTCTTTTATTCATGATGCACCTGGCTAGAAGTTTTTTGATTTTGCTTATCTTAAAAAGAAAACATAAAACAAAATCTTTGGTTTTATTACACTTTTTCATATTTTTTTCCTCTGTAATTTATATTTGCACCTGTAATATTTAGGATCTTTTTTTTTCTTTTTTTTACTTTTTTTATTGGTTTAGAGTCATTTTAAAAGTTGTGTCCAATTCCAATGCAGAGCACAATTTTTCAGTTTCAATGAATATATATACATTTGTTGTCCCATTTTTCCTTCTTTGAGCTGCTGTAAGATCTTTTATATATTTCCCTGTGCTATACAGTACAATCCTGTTTATCTATTCTACAATTTTGACCTCCCAGTGTATCTCTCCCGCCCTCCACCCCTTGACAACCAAAACATTGTATTCTATATCTGCGAGTCTATTTCTGTTTTGAATTTGGGTTTCTTTTTGTTTTGTTTTATTTTATTTTTAGATTCCACTGATGAGCCATCTCATATGGTATTTTTCTTTCTCTTTCTCGCTTACTTCACTTAGACTGATTTTCTCCAGGAGCACCCATGTTCCTGAAAATGACATTATGTTGACATTTTATATCGCTGAATAGTATTCCATTGTATAAATATACCACCTCTTCTTTATCTAGTCAACTGTTGATGGACATTTAGGCTGTTTCCATGTCTTGGCTAATGTAAATATTGCTGGCTGTGAGCATTGTGGTTCAACTGTCATCCTGAAATAGGGTTCCTTCTGGATTTATGCCCAGAAGTGTGACACCTGAGTCAAATGTTAAGTCTATTCCTAGGCTTTTGAAGAATCATCATCCTGTTTTCCACAGTGGCTGACCCAAACTGCATTGCCACCAGAAGTGAAGGACAGTACCCTTTTCTCCACAACCTCTTCAGCATTTGTCATTTGTGGATTTTTGAATGATGGCCATTCTGACTGGTGTGAGGTGATACCTCACTGTAGTTTTGATTTGCATTTCTCTGATAATCAGTGATATTAAACATTTTCTGATGTGTCTTTTGATCATTTGTATCTCTTCCTTGGAGAAACGCTTGTTTAGATTTTCTGCCCAATTTTGGATTGTGTTGTTTATTTTTTCTTATTCAGTAGGATGAGCTGCTTATATACTCTGAAGATCAAGCCTTTATCTGTTTCATATGCAAATTTTTTTCCCATTCCGTAGGTTGTCTTTCTGTTTCACTTCCGGTTTCTGTACTGTGCAGAAGCTTGTAAGTTTCATTATGTCTCATTTGTTTATTCTTGTTTGCATTTCTTCTACAAGAAGATTTTCGATACGTATGTCAGATAACGTTTTGCCTTTATTTTCCTCAAGGAGGTTGATTTTATCTTGGCTTATGTTTAAATCTTTGATCCATTCTGAGTATTTTTGTCTATGGTGTTCTAGCTTCATTGGGAGTGTTCTTGCTTCATTAATTTCCATGCTGTTGTCTAGTTTTCCCAACACCATTTGCTGAAGAGACTGTCCCAATTCCATTGTATTTTCTTGCCTACTTTGTCAAAGATTAATTGACCAAAAGTTTCTGTGTTCATTTCTGCACTCTCTATTCTGTTCCTTTGGCTTACATGTCTGTTTTCCTACCAACACAGTGATGTCATGTTGACTGTAACTCTATACTATTATCTGAATCGTTAGCGTAAATATATGCCACTGATTTTTCAACCTTAATCTTGTAACCTGCTACTTTGCTGAATTTTTCGATCAGCTCTAGAAGTTTTTGTCTGGATCTCGCAGGGTTTTCTATATATAATAACATATTATCTGTATATAGTGAGACTTTTACCTCTTCTTTTCCAATTTACATCCGTTTTAATTCTCTCTCTGGTTTGACTGCTGTGGCTAGGACTTCCAAGATTATATTGAGCTGGAGTGGTGATTGTGTGAATCCTTGTCTTGTCCCAGATTTTAGTTGGAAAATTTTGACTTTCTCACCATTGAGTACTATGTTGGCTGTAGGTTTGTTTCCTATAGTTTTCATGATGCTGATATATATTCCCTCTATGTCCACTTTGGTGAGAATTTTTATCATACGTGGATGTTGAATTTTAACAAATGCTTTTCCTGCATCTATTGAGATGATCATGTGGTTTTGATCCTTTCTCTTGTTGATGTGCTGTATTACACTGATTGATTTGCTTATGTTGAACCACACCTGTGTCCCTGGCATGATCACCAATTGGTCATGATGTATAATCTTTTATCTGTGTTGTTGGATTCTACTTGCTACTATTTTGGTGAGGATTTTGGCATCTGTGTTCATAAGTGATATTGGCCTATAATTCTATTTTTGGTAGTGTCTTTGCCTGGTTGTGGTATCAGGGTGATTGTGGCTTCATCTTTGACTTTCGGAGTATTCCTTCCTTTTCAATCTTCTGGAATAGTTTGAGAAAGAATGGTATGAGTTCTTCTTTGTATCTTTTGTAGAATTCCTCCGTGAATCTGTCCGGTCCTAGACTGCTTTTTGTAAGGAAATTTTATATTGCTATTTTGATTTCATTTCTAGTGCTCTGCTTGTTCAAGGGGTCAGTTTCTTCTTGATTCTGGTGGACAGTATGTTTCCAGAAAATTATCCATCTCCTCTAGGTTTTCCAGTTTATTTCCATTTACTTTTAATAATATTTTTGTATGATATTCTGTATTTCTTTTTAATTAGTTTTAATTTCTCCATTCTCCTTCCTTATTTTGCTCTTAGTGCTCTCTGTCTTTTCTTTTATTTGAGTTTGGACAGAAGTTTGTTGATTGTACATACTTCTTAGAGAAACCAGCATTTGGTTTCGTTGAATTATTCCCTATGGTGTTTTTAATATCTGTTTCATTTATTTCCTCCCCAATATTTATGATTTCCTTTATTTTGCTGCCTTTTGTGGTTTTTTGTTCTTCTTTTTCTAGTGCATTCTGCTGGTGGGTTAAATTGTTTATTTGTGATTGTTCTTCTTTTTTGAGGAAGGCCTGTATCACTATAAACTACCCTCTCAGCACTGCTTCTGCTGTGTCCCATAAATTTTGTGTGGTTTTGCTTTCATTTTATTTTGTCTCAAGGTACTTTTTCATTTCAGCTTTGATTTCTTCATTGAACCATTGGTTTTTTAATAACATATTGTTTAATCTCCATGTTTTCCTTTTGTTCTCCTTTGTTTCTCTGTTGTTCATTTCTAGCTTAATGGCATTGTGTTCAGTAAAGTTGCTTGAGGTAATTGAAAAATTCTTAAAATTGCTAAGGTTTCTTTTCTGCCCAAGTACATCATGAATCCTGGAAACTTTTCCACGTGCACTTCAAAAGAATGTATATCCTATTTTGGGGGTTGCAATGCTCTGAAAATATCCACCAAGTGTAATATTTGTGTTGTGTTATTTAACTTCTCTTTTGCCTGATTTATTTTCTGTATCGATGATCTGTCCAGTGATGTTAATGCAGTGTTGAAGTCTCCAAATATAAATCCCCCTTTATATCTGTTAGTAATTATTTTATGTACTTAAGTGCTCCTGTATTTGGTGCATATGTAGTAACTTGTGTGCTATCCTCATATTGTATCACTGCTTCAATCATCATAAAATGTCCTTCTTTATCTTACTTTATGGCCTTTGTTTAAAAAACTATTTTGTCTTCAATCAGTACTGCAACACCTGCTTTTTTGGCTTTTCCAATTGTATGGAAAACCTTTTTCTATCCTTTCACTCTCAATTTACATGTGTCCTTTTCTCTGAAGTGGGTCTCTTTTATGCAGCATATTGAAGGTTCTTGCTTTCTTATCCAGCATGCCACTCTATGACTTTCGACTGGAGCATTTAGTCAATTAGCATTTACATTAATCGATGATAGATGTGAGTTTATTGCCATTTTCACTTCATTTTCCAGTTGATTTAGTATTTCCTCTTTGTTCTTTTCATTTTCGTTTAATAGTTTGGTAATTTTCCTTTGTATTATCATGAATTTTATTTAGTTTTAGTGACTCTCTGATAACTTTTTGTATTCTTGTTACCCTTTTTTATGTCTTTTAGACCATTATTATAACTGCTTTTATTAAAACCATAGTAACATTATCTCAAACCCATCCTACTGAGAACAAAAAATTTTAAAATGAAAGACCAAAAAAAAAATTCTCTATTTTCCTGCCTCCCTCTCCCACTCTCAAAGATTTGTATATCTCCTTTTAAAATTAAGTGATTTTTTATTTGAAGTTCATGAGTTATCACCTTTCCAGCTGTGAGTTTCATATTTCTGTAGCATCCTGCTTCTATTCTTTTTAGACAAAACCTTTCAATATTTCTTTAAGCATGAGTCTAGTGTTGCTAAACTCTTGAAGCTTCTTCTAGTCTGTGAAATTCTTATGTCTCCTTCTAACATAAAGGTTAGCCTTGCTGGTCATAATATCCTATGGCATATCATTTGTTTCATTCAGGAGATTAAATATATCTTGCCACTCCCTTCTGACCTGTAGTATTTGTGTAGTGAAATCAGCTGTGAGCCTTACGGGGATTCCCTTGTAACTCACTCTTTGCTATGCTCTTGTTGCCTTTAGGATGATTTTTTTATCCTTGACTCTGACCATCTTAATTATATAATTTTGGTAGTTATATTTGCATTCTTCTTGTTTGGGACACTCTGAGCTTACTGTACTTGGATATCTGATTCCTTCTTTAAGGTTGGGAAGTTGTCAGTCATGATATCTTCAAACAACTTTGCAATCCCCTTTGATCTTTCCTCCCTTTCTGGGACTGACTTCTATCACGCCAAGATTGGCATGCTTTCTATTATCCCATAGGTCCCTTATGCTTTTTTCATTTGTTTCTCATTGTTTCTCTTGTAGCTCTTCTGATTGGATGTTTTCCATTGTCCTGTCTTCTACATTAGTAATTCATTCATATTTGTTATCTAGTCAGCTTTGTGATGCCTTTAGATCATTATTCATCTCAGTGCACGTGTTTACCTATACTATTCGGCTCTTCTTTAAAGCTTCCATTTCATTTCTGACATATTTTATATTTCTAAACACTATCTCTTTTATTTCCATCACTACTTTGATCACTCCTTTTTTGAAATCTTGATCTAGTAGGATATCACTGTCTATTTCACTGATCATTCTTTCAGGGAATTTCTCCTGTGCATTTAATTGGGAATGGTTTCTCTGTTCCTTCATCTTGCTCCTACCTCTGAGGCACTGTGGTTTTTGGAGTATCAGTTATCTACTGTGGTCCTAAAGGAGTTTATCTACCTAATGCTTAAGTAGTAATACAACATAGAAAAGAGAAAAGGGAGTGAGAGGTGAAGAATTTTAAAGAAGGGATAAAAAAGTTTGAAGACATTGTATAATGAATAATAGAAAAGCAAATTGAAGCAGAGTTTTGAAAAATAATAATAATAAAAATATTTTTAAAAATTTCAAAGGGATTTAAATTAGGGTTTATATAATTGCATAAGAAGTAGAAATTAGGGGGATAATAGAAAAGGGAACTGGTAAAAACAGATTAAAACATGGGGGTGGTCAGTGTCCTCCTGGAAACTGTGTACTTTTAATGTGAACTCTTTCTGTATTCTTCCTGTTTTGGAAGCTCAGCTTACTGTTTCCAGAAGCCCTCCATTGGAGCCATCATCTATGCTACTCCCAGGGCATGTCAGCAAGCAGATCATTCCTACATCCAACACTGGGTCAGGTGCAGTTCTCTTTACTCTGGCCTGGCTTGTCACTGCCCTTCCCGATGCTGCATTCTGATGTTGCAGACGGACCAGGCAGGATTGAGCATCATGCTTTTTCCCAGCACCATGGTCAGTGGCTGCATTCCAGCCCAAAATGTGGGGGGCCACATGCCCCCTCAGTGTGTCTATCACTCTGCTGCTCTGTGCCACTGTACACTCTGCCTCAGGTTTGCACACCGGCAGTGATCTCAGGGAATACTGAGGGACAGCCCTGTCCCTGGTCTGGGCCAAAATCCTGCTCCATGTTTGTCTTCACGGACAAGTTCCCTGAGGAATCATTACAGTAGGATCCTATCTGCCTCAGGCTATAGACAAGTCTCCGTCTGGCCCTTGAGGCTGCTAAGTCCTTAGGTGTAGATACAGTTTTTGCCCACACTGCCACCTGGATGCAAAGCACCAGAGGGTATGGTGGCTGTGTCTGAGCCAAAGCTCTCTTCACCTAGAAACTTTTGTGGATTTTCAGAGATGGGGAATGCACACTTCCCCCCACAGGGCACATCAGCCCTGTTGTTTTATGTAGGGCCCAGGTTGTTCTGCCCTGTGCACCGACAGCCATGGTACAAAGACCACTCAATTTCCCCGGGCTGACACTGTGCCGCCATCCCCATCTACCACCCAGCTCGGGCAGCATGGCCCTCCCCCAGCTTCCAGGCTGCATCATTTGCTGTGTCTCACAGGGATCCTCTGTACCTGTTTAACTTAGTTCTGTCAGTAAACTTATAGTTTGTACAGGTCCAAGCCTTGGAGGCTCCCCCTCCCTCCTGCCAGACTCTTAGTTGGAGAGGGGAGACACAGTGAATGAGCACCAGTCCTTCTTTGCTGCTCCTTCCCCTTGGTACCTGTCCCACTCTGTTTTGCCTTTTATTCATCTTCTTCCCTTTCTACTACCAGATTTCTCGTATCTTTATCTATTGAAGAGGACAAGGTTCTGTCACAGTTCTGCAGGTTCTCTGGTTAGCTGAGTGTCTCTGTGGATGTGAGACTTTATGCATTCATGGGAAAGGTTGAGCTATGAGCATCATTATTCTCCACTCTCTTTGCTTCCCCCCCAAAAAGGCTCAGTTTATGGTGAAAGAAAACATAGTCTGGAAATAAATGGAAAAGTTATTCCACGGAAATGACAAGAAAGTGCAGATTGCAAAGCTCAACTCATACAAAATACGTTTGAAAATAAGGGCCAAAATGAAAGAAATATGAGATTATATAAAGGAAAAGAGATTGATAAAATAAAAGTGGGAATTACACTCATTAAATTATATATGGTGCAACACCATAGATCCTAAATATAAAAAGAAATTTTGTAGACATGAAAGAATTAATTCATTATGAAACAATAATAGTAGGTGAGTATAACACCACACTATTGTTATGATCAGATCATCCAGAAAGAATATCTGTAGGGAAACAGAGGTCTTAATAGCATGTTAGATCATTTGAACCTAAGTGAAATATTGGACACTGCATTAGAAAAGCAGAACACATAAACTATTCAAGTGTGTACAGGATGTTAACTAAGGAATTAACCACATATTATGTCATGAAATAAGCCTCAGGAACTTTAAGCAAATATAGATTTTAGCAAGTATTTTCCATACACAAAAGTATGAAACTATGCATCAACTCCTGAAAAAAGAATAGGAAAAGCACGAACATGAGGTCAAACCACATCTTTTAAAAAAATACAATAAAACAAGGTCAATGATGAAATCAAAGAGGTAATAAAATCATACCTGGAGACAAATTACAATGTAAACACAGCTTCATAAAATGTATGGGATGCATGAAAGACAAATCTACAAGGTAAGTTTAGAACAATTAACGCCTTCTACAAGGAACAAGAAAAACCTAACACAAAGGACCAAGCATACCACCCAAAATAACAAGAAATAAGAACAAACAAAACCCATGGCAGTAGAATGAGAAATCTTTAATGATTAGGTTGAAAATAAATAAAATAAAATTTGAAAATTAAATTGCAAATCATAAAATCAAAAGCTTTAATTTTTCTTAAAATAGTAACAAACAGGAAAGCATTTAGCCAGGCTTATAAAGAAATACAGAGACTGGACCCAAACGAAATATGAAATGAAACAGTAGAAATAATATCTGATATTACAGAAATACAATAAAAGATTATGAAAGCACTCTGAGCTGTTACATGACAACCAACTGGACGACCTGAAAGAAATGGACAAATTTCTAAAAATGTACATCCTGCCAAGACTGAATAAAGATAAAACTGAGAACTTGAATAGAGCAATTAGTATAAGTTAAATAAAATGTACAATTTTAAAAACACCCCTTGAACAAAATGACTAGATTCCTATATTGAAACCTCTTTACCCCCAACTATTTTAAAAAATGAAGGAGGAAGGAAAATTCTCAAAGTTATTCCATGAGGCCACCATTACCATTATAACAAAACCAGTCAAAGACACTACCAAAAAAAAAAAGAAATGTAAATGAAAATCCAATATCCTTGTTGAATATAGATTCAAAAATCCTCGAAGAACTTCAACAAATTAATCCAGCAATACATAGAAAGGATTATACACGATGATCAGTTGGATTCCTTCCAGAGTTACAAGGATGGTTCAAAATACAGAAGTCAAACAGCTTGACGCATATCTAATAAAGGAAGGACAAAATTCAAAGACCATGTCTATATTCAAAGAAAAAGCATTTGACAAAATTCAATATACTTTCATCATCAGAACTCTCATGAAAGTGAGTAAAATGGGAACATCTCTCAACATACTAAAGGCCATTTATAACAATTTATAATACTCAAGGGAAAGGCTGAAAGTCTTCTGGGTAAAATCGGGAACAAGTCAAGGATTCCTAATCTCACCACTTCTGTTCAATAGTATTAGAAGAAAGGAAAAGGAAAAGAAAATGATGTAAAAGAAACACAAATGGAAAGAAAGAGGCAAAATTGTCACTAGTAATGAAGGAATAAAAATCTACACAGAGAGTCCTAAGGGCTCCACACTGACTATTATGAACAATAAATAATTTCATCAAGGGAGCAGGGTACAAGATCAATGTAAAGATGTCTCTTGCATTTGTAAACATTAATCATGAGATATCATATAATGGACATTGAAAGCAATAATATTTAAAACCCCATTCCCCCAAATATCTAGGAATAAATGTAAACACATATGTGAAAGATCTACACACTGAAAATAAAAAAATTGACAAAGAAATTAAAAATGATTCAAAGAAATGGAAAGATGTCTTGTGGTCTTGGATTGAAAGATTTCATATTGTTAACATGGCCACACTGCACAAAGAAACCTAAGGATTTAGTGAAATTCCTTTTACGAAGCTGAAGTATTTTCCACAGAACCAGAAAATAAATAACTCTAAGTTTTACATGAAACCATTAAAAATTACCAAAATGGCCTTGAGAAAAAACAACAAATATGGAGGTATAACCCTCCTGGATAACTTACTATACTATAAACCTACAATAATAAAAAGAGTATGGCATTGTCACAGAGATATAATAAAAAAACAGATAGAGAGCCTAGAAAAACTTCCACACCCCTATGAGCAATGAATCTATAATAAGAGAGGCAAGAGTTCACATTAGAGAAAAGGCAGTCTCGTCAATCGATGGTGTTGGGAAAGCTGAACATCTACATGTAAAACAGTGAAATGAGAGCATTCCTTGACATCATATACAAAAAAAAAAAAACCTCCAAGTGTATTAAGGACATAAATGTAAGACCTGATACTATAAAACTGCTAGAAGGGAATATAGGTGATACACTATTGGATATACATCATAGGAATATTTTCTTATATCAGTCTCCTAAGGCAAAAGAAATAAAAGCAAAAATAAGCAAGTGGGACCTAAACAAACTTGAAAATTTCTGCACAGCTAAGGACACTACCAATGAAATTAAAACACTGCCTGTGTAATTGGAGGACATATTTGCAAACAATGCAAGTGACCAGGGGTTAATAGATGTAGGTTAATAGATTTAACATGGATATAGGTTACACAACTCAATGTGAAAAACAAAAACCCAATCAAAAACAACAGCAGAGTACCTGAGTTAATATTTTTCCAAAGAAAATATTCAGATGAGTAACAGGAAATTGATAAAATTTCTCAACATTATTAATTATTAGGTAATTGCAAAACAAAACCACAATGATGTATCACTTCACAATGGTCAAATGGCTATTATCAATTAGCCTACAAATAGTAAGAGTTGGAGATGATGTGGAGGTAAGAATTCTCTTGTTTACTCTTGGTAGGGATGTAAATTGGTACAATTTCTAAGGAAAAGAGTATTCAGATTTGTTTAAAAAATAAAGTTAACTACCTTATAACCCAGTAATACCTCTCCTAGGAAAAATCTGGGGAAAACACCCTAAATTGAGAAGAGCAAATAATCACCAAACCACTGTTTATAATATGCAAGACATGGGAGCAATCCAAGAGTCCACAGTAGACTATGGACTTAAGAAGATATGATGTTTCTATAAATAAAAGTGGAATATTACTCAACCATGAAAAAGTATAACACATTGCTATTTCAGCATCATGAAAGACTAAGTAAATATTGTGCTTAGTGAAGGAACTTAGACAAAGACAAAGTATATAGTATAATTTATATGTGGAATATAAAGAATAACAAATATCTGTGTACATCTATGTATAGCTATATTTTGATAGATGACAGATAAATAAATAGAAGGATAGATATATACATACATGATATATCAATAGATAGATCAATAAATAGATAGATAGATAGATAGAGACATGATGGAGAGGTAAAGAGATTAGATAGACAAGACTTAAGCAGACTCAAAGATTTGGGAAAAAGTTAATGTTTACCAAAGTGGAAGGGAAAGAGAATTTAATGGTAGGACATTGACAGATACAAAGTAGAATACATTATGTAAAGAAGCAACAAGGATTATCTGTATAGATTAGGGATTTATACACAATAGCTTAAAATAATTGTATGTTACAATTATTGTAATAATTCATAATGCAATATAATCTACAAAGTATTTGGAATCACTATGATGTACATCTGAAACTGCACAATATTGCACATCTACTGTACTTGAATAAAAAATAAAACATATGTATAATTTAGTCCTTTTTCTGCTGATAGCATCTTTCTTAAATATTGTTTTATTTTACTCTTTACTTTTTATGATTACTGTTTCAAATTATTTCTATTACTCTTGTGAACATGAAACCAGTTTGAAGTATCTATATTTATTGCCCCTGATTTCCTATTTTTCTCTCTTTAATCCATAAAGTATAGTAGCATATAAGAACATACACAAAAAAACTGTTGCATCTTTCTCGTGGTCTCTCCTTAGCATTTTGTTCAATGTTTTGCTTATGTTTGCAATTTTATATTTCTTAGAAGACTTCTTTTCTACACCTCTTACAAGGTGTCTCGGTTTTGCTTTTTCATCTCATTCAGGTTACGTTTTTCTGTTAATGTCCTTACTTTCACTTTATATCTAAGTGATAACATTGTAAGTATTATTGGGTGAGTGATTTCTTATTTCAGAAGTTTGAAAATATAATTTTATTTACCCTTGGTGTAAGTTTTTGGCTCAGAAATATGCTGAGAGCCTAATGGGGGTTCCTTTGCAGATTATCATAACTATTTTTGGCTGCCTTTAAAATTTTACTCTGTCATTGACATGCCAACTTGCATATGACGTATCTTGAAGGAGGTCCCTTAGTCTTAAATTTATTGGTGTTTTGTTGTCTCACAGAAATGTATATCAGTTCCTTACACAGGTTTGGGAATTTATCGACTATTTCTTCTTTAAATAAACCATCAGCTGCCTTCTAACTGTCATCTCCCTCAAGGATTCCACTCTAATGTGCAGTTTCTGTGGAAGTCCAATGCCTACTGTTGAATTACCTCACTTTTTAATATCTTGTATCTCTGCCCTCTCATATCATATCTAGTTTTGTATTGGTGAGTTTGCTAAACTCTCTTCCACAAAGACGCTCTACTTCCAATGCTTTCTGTTGCATTCTTCATCTCATTTATTAAGTTCTCCTGGTCCTCCAATAATATTTGGTTATTTTATAGTTTCAGCCTCTTTTGTAATGTATTTCTTATCATCATTTATTTTATTCCTGAGCTCACTAAACTGCTTTCTTAGTATTGTTTTTTGTATTGAGTTCCTGTATGACATCTATTTGGATTCTCTATTAGTTATATGGCAATATACCATGACTTTAAGTTTGTTTGCTGCAGGGTTGACATTGTGTGTGTGTGTCTGCAGGTGCGTTTGCGTGTGTGTCTGTGTCTGTGTTGGTGTCTGTGTGTGTCTATCTGTGTGTGTGCGTGCCCTATAATGTTACTGTGATTGATCATGATCTTGAAATATTATTGCTCTTATGATACTAAATAACACAATGGGAGTTGGAGTCCTTGCTTTTGTTTTCTGGTAACTTGCATTATTGCACAATATTTGGTTTTACTTACCTGAGATACCTCTGATAATATTTCAAAATGGCACTTTCCAGTCGCTAATATCTGGATAAAAGGTGTGCTTTCATAGTCACTTCTTAGACTTCTCTGGTATTTAATGCCACTCTTGTCACTGGGAGAGCAAACCCTTCCTTTTTTCTTATATCCATTGAGAATCAGTGTACACATTGAAGAAATGTGTAAAGGCAGGTGGGTATTTGTAATCAGGCAAGTGCCTTTGCCATGTCCAGTGTTGCAAGGTAGCTTGTCTCCACCACTGTGAAAGGGGAGTAGGGACAGTTTCATGAATGCCTGAGTGTCGGAAGGATGGAATTTCTGACTCCATTATAGCTCCCTCCTAGTTACCTGTGATTATGAGTACTAGTGCAGTTGGGGGCGGAAACTGTGTGAACCCCTGAGACCCTGTTTCTTCTGGGTTCTCTGAAATTGTGGACTCAGATATCCTTTTCAGGGGACCTTGGTTGCAGACACCAACTCTGCTCTTCCCTCAATTCAGCCTCCTTTGTGTGTTTTATTCCACTGAACTTCACCTGTTCACATGCGTTCTGGAGTATTGTTTTGTGTTGTAGTTATTTTTGTTCAGATGTGAGTGTTTTACTGACTGTAGATGTAAGGGGAGAAACAAAAATAGTTTAAACTTTTGTCACTTTTAAAAGTATATACTTTTTCAATTAAAAGCTTAAATTCTACTAAGGACATTATAAGAACACTAAAGAAAGTGAACAAATCACCTCCCTTTTTATCATAGTACTACAAAATATTTTGATTTTCAAGAGTTCTTTTCTTCAATGTTTTTCCCAGCTACATGCACATTTTACTAAAATATATCCCTATACTCTCTTTAAAATCAATTAAATTATTAAAATAATTCTCTGTGCTGTAAATATAGCCCTGTTGGTTCTCTAATTTATTACTAGTAGCTTTCACATTTCTGTCTTCTCCATCCTTTATCCCTTTCCCCACAGGTAACCACTACTTGGTACAGTACACATATATATGCGATTCTTTTTCTGTTTTTTTATGATTATTTCGCTTATATCTTTATTTTCCTCATTTAAGTGACAATGTAGAGTGGTTTTTCTCTGTATGACTTATTTTCCTATGTGCAACACACTCTGTGTCCTGTCACATTGTTCCAAGTGGCAGAAATTTATTTTTTAATATACAATGACTTTGTATTTATTATGTTATCTATATCTCACATCTACTTCAGCCAATCATCTGTTGATGGGCAGTTGACTCGTGCTTCAACCCTTGGCTACTGTAAATAATGATGTTATGAACATTGGGGGTAATATGTCCTTTAAGATAATCTTTTCTTTTTTTTCAGATTTATACCGGAAACTGGAATTGCTGCAACATATAATGCTTCTATTTCTAGTTTTCTGAGCACTGTCCACACTTTTATAATAGTGGATGCATCAATTTATTTTTCCACCAACAGTATACCTGGGTTCCCTCTTATCGACATTCTTATTAATATTTGTCATTTGTAGACATTTTGTTAACAGCCATTTTGGTCGCTATAAGTTTATATTTCATTCTGGTTTTGATTTATGTTTTCATAATATATAGCAACGTTATGGTTCTTTTCATGTGCATGAAAATCATCCACATGTCTGTTTTTGAAAAGTTTCCATGAAGATCCTTCAACTGGTTTTAAGTTGGGGTCTTTATTTTTTAAATATTGAGTCTAATATGCTATATATATAATTATGGATATTAATTTCTTGTTGGTCTCATTGTCTGAAATTTTTCCTTCTATTCTGTCTGTTATCATATGTCTTGTTGAAGGTTTCCTTTGCTCTGAGAAAGTTTTGCACTTCACACTTATACAAGAAATAAAATCCCTGTATCACATATAACATCTACATTTTCCTCAGTAAAGTAAAAACAGTAATTGTTAGTTTTCCATTTTTTTCTAATTTGGAGAGAGATCAAAAATAAAGATTGCTATGATTTATCTCAAAGTCAATTCTGCTCCTGTTCTTGGTCAGAAATTGTATAGTTTCAGGCTTTACATTTAGGAAATTAATCCATTTTTATCTCATTTTTTATACTAAGGAAAGAAGTGCTTTTACATCTTCCTTTTACATGTACTGTCCTGTTTTCTCAGAACTACTTGTTGAAGAGACTGCCTTTTTTTCATTGTATACTCTTGCCTCCCTCTTTGTAGACTAATTGACCATATGTGTGTAGGTTTATTTTTGGAATCTTTATTTTGTTCCATTGATCTATGTGTTTCTTTAAGTGCCATATTTTGATATATTGATTACTGCAGCTTTGTAGTATGTTCTAAACTCAGGGAGGATAATATCCTCAGCTTTTTACATTCTTCATAATAATTTTAGAAAATTTGGGTCTTTCAGATCTATGTATAAATTGTATTATTTTTCTCCTAGTTTTGTGAAGAAACATGGATTCTGTGAAAAGAGAATTTTACTAAACAAAAAAACCTGTAAAAAATACTAAATTGTGGATGAGAAAACATACAGTATTAACAACAAATGGTTTGCTGTATAAATCAAAAAAATATATAAAGAATAATGACAAAAAAAATCCATGGGGTATAACAAAAGCAGTATTAATAAGGATGCTTACAGCAAAATAATCCCACTTATAAAAATAAGAAACATTTCTCTCATAAAATATTCTTACTACCAAAAATGTAACAAAATAATAAAAAAAATTCTTAGTAGAAGGAAAGACAGCTGAAAGACAGAACATATTTAAATAAAATAAGGATTAAAAATATAAACATTTAATCAAACTAAATAATGGCTTTTGAAAGATAAATACAGTTGATAAACTTTAACCAGACACATGAGCAAAAAAGAGAGTTACAGATTACTAAGCTCAGAAATAAATGCGAAGTTGCAGCTTATATCAAAGAAATACAATGCATCATAAGATGATACAACAAATTATATGCCAATAAATTGGAAACCCTAGAAGAAATGGACCATTTCTTAGAAAGACTTAATCTCCAGAATGGAATGTGAAAGATAATATGAATAGATTATCACAAATGAAATTGAATAAGTATTTAAAGAAGTCTCCCAAGAAACAAAATTCCAGGCCTAGAGAGCTTCACAGGTGATTTCTACCAAACATTTAGAGAAGAGCTATCACCTATACTTCTCAGCATATTCCAAAAGTTTCGAGAGGAATGAAGGCTTACTACCCCACATTACTGTATCCCACTACTACTAAAACTGGAAGAAATACCTCAAAAAATTACTACTGATAAGCATAGATGCAAAAATAACCACTAAATTGTTAACAAATCCAACAATACATTAAGAGGATTATACAATATGGTTAAGTCCATTTTATTCCAGGGATGCAAATGTGATTCAATACCCACAAATTAATCAGTATGATACACCACAGAAACAACCTGAAGAATAAAAATTATATGGTCACCTCAATAGAGTCATAAAATATTTTGAGAAATTCAGTATCTATTTATGAATATATTTCTCCTCAAAGTGGGCATGATCAAACATATCTCAAAATAGTTACAGTCATATATGACAAGAACTCAGCTAACATGACACTCACTGATTAAAAGCTGAAAGTATCTCAAATAAGAGCAGGAAGAAGAAAAGAATGCTCACTCTTACCACTTTTATTCAGTATAATCTGGAAATTTTAGCCATAGCTATCCAAAATAAAAGGAAACAAAATATAGCTAATTAAGAAAAGGAGTAAAAGTATCTGTTTTCAGATGACATAATTCAAACAGATATCCTAAAAATGGTGCCACAAAACTACTAGGGCTTATCAATGCATTTGGTAAAATTTCAGAATGTAAAATTAACATACAGAAATCTTGCATTTCTACACACTAACAACAAGCTAACACATAGAGAAAGTGAGGGAACTGTCACATTTACAGTAGCATTACAAAAAAAAAATCAAGAAATGTTTCCAACCAAGGAGGTTAAAGACCTGTACTCAGAAAACTATAAAATATTTATAACAGAAATTGAAGTTAATGAAAACAGATGAAAGGGTATACTTTGTTCATAGATGAGGAATAAAATATTGCTTAAATGACAGTATTAGCCAACAAAATACACAAATTAAATTCAGTGATTTCAAAATACCAAGGGCATTTTCAGACACTTACAATAAATAATTCTAAAATTTACATGTAAACACAAAAGAGATGAAATCACTAAAAATAAAGAAAGGAAAGAATACAAACAAACTAAAAACACAAACAACTTTAACAAAGAAAAAAGAGGATGTATCACTGTCCCTGGTTTTAAATGAATACAAAGCTACAGTATTAAAAAGAATACGATAGTGGCACAGAACAAACAGAATAAAGGAACACAGCAGAATGTGAAAATAAAATCAGACAGATATGGTCATTAAGCCCATTACAAAAGATGATGGTACAGTGGGGGAAAGGTAACCACCAGGAACATGAAACCGATGAACCTCACTTACCATCAGAAAAATGCAAGTCCCACTATCACCACTCTTATTCAATGTAGTCCTGGAAGTCCTAGCCACAGCAATCAGGCAAGAGAAAGAAATAAAAGGGATCCAAATTGGAAAAGAAGAGGTAAAAGTGTCATTACATGCTGATGACATGTTACTATATATAGAAAACCCTAAAAGGTCCACAAAAAAGCTACTAGAGCTGATTGAAGAATTCAGCAAGGTAGCAGGTTACAAAATTAATGTTCAAAAATCAGTTGCCTTTCTTTACACTAACGATAAATCAACAGAAAAAGAAAGTAAAGAAACAATCCCCTTTAAAATAGCACCCAAAGTGATAAAATATCTGGGAATAAATCTAACCAAGGAGGCAAAAGAATTATACACAGAAACTATAAACCATTGATGAAAGAAATTAAAGAAGACTTTAAAAAATGGAAAGATATTCCATGCTCTTAAATTGGAAGAATCAATATTGTTAAAATGGTCACACTTCCCAAGGCATTTTCAGATTTAATGCAATCTCTATCCAATTAACCAGGACATATTTCACAGAACTAGAACAAATCATAATAAAATTGATATGGAACCATCAAAGACCTAGAATTGCTAAAGCATTACTGAAGAGAAAGAAAGAGGCTGGAGGAATAACTCTCCCAGACTTCAGACAATACTATAGAGCTACAGTCATCAAGACAGCATGGTATTGGTACCAAAACAGACATATAGACCAATGGAACAGAATAGAGAGCCCAGAAATGAACCCACAAACTTTTGGTCAACTCATCTTCAACAAAGGAGGCAAGAATATACAATGGAATAAAGACAGTCTCTTCAGCAAATGGTGTTGGGAAAACTGGACAGTAGCATGTAAAACAATGAAGCTAGAACACACCCTTACACCATATACAAAAATCAACTCAAAATGGATTAAAGACTTAAACATAAGACAAGATACAATAAACCTCCTGGAGGAAAACATAGGCAAAACATTATCTGACATACATTTAAAAATTTTTCTCCTAGAAGAAATAAAAGCAAGAATAAACAAATGGGACCTAATGAAACTTACAAGCTTCTGCAGAGCAAAGGAAACCAGAAATAAAACAAGAAGAAAACCTACGGAATGGGAGAAAATTTTTGTAAGTGAAACTGACAAAGGCTTGATCTCCAAAATATATAAGCAGCACATACGACTCAATAAGAAAAAAATAAACAACCCAATCCAAAAATGGGCAGAAGGCATAAACAAGCAACTCTCCAAGGAAGACATACAAATGACCAAAAAGCACATGAAAAAATGTTCAATATCACTAATTATCAGAGAAATGCAAATCAAAACTACAATGAGGTATCACCTTACACCAGTCAGAATGGCCATCATTCAAAAATCCAAAAATGACAAATGCTGGAGAGGCTGTGGAGAAAGGGGAACACTCCTACACTGCTGGTGGGAATGCAGTTTGCTGCAGCCACTATGGAAAACAGTGTGGAGATTCCTCAAAAGACAAGGAATAGACTTACCATTTGACCCAGGAATCCCACTCCTGGGCTTGTACCCAGAAGGAAATCTACTTCAGGATGATACCTACACTCCAATGTTCATAGCAGCACTATTTACAATAGCCAAAACATGGAAACAACCTAAATGTCCATCAACGGGTGACTGGATAAAGAAGATGTGTTATATTTATACAATGGAATACTACTGAGTCATAAAAACAGATAACATAATGCCATTTGCAGCAACATGGATGATCCTAGAGAATGTCATTCTAAGTGAAGTAAGCCAGAAATAGAAAGAAAAATACCATATGAGATAGCTCATATGTGGAATCTAAAAACAAAAACAAACAAACAAACAAAAACAAAGCATAAATACAGGACAGAAATAGACTCATGGACAGAGAATACAGACTTGTGGTAACCGGGGGGTGGTAGAGGGTGGGAAGGGATAGACTGGGATTTCAAAATTGTAGAATAGATAAACAAGATTACACTGTATAGCACAGGGAAATATACACAAAATGTTATGATAAATCACAGAGAAAAAAATGTGACAATGAGTTTGTATATGTTCATGAATGACTGAAAAATTGTGCTGAATACTGGAATTTGACACAACACTGTAAAATGATTATGAATCAATAAAAAATGTAAAAAAAAATGCAAGTCCAAAAAACAATGAGATTTTATGTCACTCCTGTCAGAATGAGTATTATCAAAAAGATAACAAACATAACTGTTGGTTAGGATGTAAGAAAAACAACACTGATCAACTGCTGGAGTGAATGTAAATATGTGATGCCACTGTGGAAAACAACATGGAGTTTTATCTTAAAATTAAAAATGAAATATAATCCAACATATACATATGGGGATACTTATGCCAAGAAAATAAAAACACTAATTAGAAAAGATAAATTCAACCCTATATTCAGTGCAGCATTATCCACAATAGACAGGATACAGAAGCCAATTAATTGCTCATCAATAGACGATGGATAAAGATGTTTGTTTATAGTTTATATACCTACACATCTTATGTACAGACTTATGAGTATATATATATACACATATATTTTATATATATGCACTATATATATATATATATGCACACACACACATAAAAATGCAATGGGTTATTACTCAGCTCTAAAAAGAATAAGTTCTTGCCATTTGCAAAAATGGGTTGTCCATCGGGTAATTTGCTAAGTGAAATAATTAAGAAAGTGAATGACAAATGCTGAATTATTTTACTCATATTTAGAATTTATAACAAATGAACATAACAACACAGAAAAGGATTTATACATATAGAAAGAAACAGGTTGTTCACAAGAAGGAGGGAAATGTGGTGAGGAAAAGAAAAAGTTGAGGATATTAAGAGAGAAAATTTTCCAGTTGCAATTTAAATGAGTCAGGGACAGGAAATGTACTGTATGGGGAATAGCCAATAACTATTAAATATTGTTAAATAGCAACATATCATAACTAGATATATTCTGGTGATCAGTTTGAAATTTATTAAAAACAGCAAACTGTATTGTGTAACAGAAACTAACACAGTGTTATATATAAAAGTACACTTCAAAAACAAGCAAACATACATATAGAAAAAAATTAGATTTGTAGTTAACATAGGGAGGGGTCGGGAATGGAGAATTTGATTAATGCACTCAAAAGCCAGAAATCTCCAGCCGTAAAATAATCGTGTCCCAGGGATGCCCCATAGAAACATGAAAATTAAAATTAATACTGCTTTATGTTCTATATCAATGTTGTTAAGAGAGTAGACCATATTATTTCTCAAAAAAAAAAAGACAAATTGTATTTGTTTACAATTTTATCTAAATGAAATAATGAATTCTCCCTTAAGTTGCAATGGTATTTATTTCATGGTACTAGTAAATCAAATCACTATCCTGTGCACCTAAAATTACACAGTGTTTTATGCCAATTATATCTCAATAAAATTGGAAGAAAAAATGGAAAGTCAATGGTCACTCTTTCCCATGACATTTCTCATGATTGTTTTTGCAGCAAGTAAACTTGAGTCATGACATACTTATCCTAGGTAAAGAAACAAATAAATAAGTGATTCTAATAAATTATACATAAAGATACAAATAAAATTAGTGTTTTATCATGCCTTAAACTTTCTTCATGTTAACAGCCCACTGCTTCTGTAGGCATCAAAATTTCACTTTGTGTATCCATCCGAGATTAGGGAATGGATACAAATTTTAATCCTGGCTGTTTTCCTGTGAGTGATAAAGTTCACTGTCTCAGAACGAAAGTCTGATTTCCACGAGAGCATTTGTAAAAATGAAACAGGTTGCTAAAAATTTCAGAATGGTAAAATCTCAGAAATCCTACAATTCTTAACTGTTTTACAATGGGAATGCAATACTAACAAAGACTTGATTTTGGGTAACAATGTGGTGTTTTCTCATGATTGAATTATGGGATGTGAGGATAATTCCTGACATCCAGAACAAACATTCTCTCTCAAGTGCTGGGTAAAGAACTGTAAAGTTTCTGCATTTTTAGGACAGAGGACTGCTTTCAAAATGATGATATGCTCACTCTATTCCAGGTAGTCCAAGGAAAGAAAGGTTATTGCAATTTGTAAATTAAAGGGAATAAATCAGCAGTTCAGTCCCTATAAATTAGTCAAGGGGTGTTCAAAGACAAAATAAGTTGTGTCAACAATGAGAATTAAAAGAAAAAAATTAGACATAAGCTTATATTAAAAAGGAGACACAGTTCTGTGCTGGACTCTTGGGACTGGAGAATGTATATGCCTCTGTCCAATTCAAGGTTTCAGTGGCTTTGCCCTAGCATTAGCTTGGGATTCAATGAAAAGGTAACAATTAGTATACGTGGAAAAATATAATCTACCTCTCCCTGATCGGAAGAAAATCTGGTGGCTAAATGAAACTCTTAATTCACAGAGATTCTGCCAGATACAAAGGAATAATTCACTATTGACTCAACTAAGACAAACTTAGTTACTGCTTAACAATCCATTTTCACACACACACACAATGGTAGAGAGATTTGTAGTATTTAGTGGGAAGAATTCATTGGGCAGAGCTCAGAGAACAGTTTTCAAACACCAGCTAACTTTTCTACTTTGCCAGTAATCTAGATTTTGCCAGGTAGAAAACTACAGATGGACAAACAAATAATATAATTCTTTAGGATTTCTAATTTTGAATGTAAAGTGTAGATTTTGACTTATCAGTATAGAACCTTGTTATGATGATCACAGTAAGACCCAGTGTGTGATAATAGAGCTGGAAGCTAGCCGCTGAACCAGCCCTTCTGAACCCCAGACTGCTAATGTAAGCAACAAAATAGTCACCATCATAGTTGATCTGACAAATTTAAAAGCTTGATGTTTTTGTTTTAGGAAATCAACTGCTGTCCAGACACAGATCACCTGCTGCAAGTGGGCTCTTTTCTTCTCTTGGTAAAAGTCATATTGGTGGGATGTTGCTAGAGCTTACCCTGACCCATTAACCCATTCTCCAGATTATCAAAGTCTTTCTTCACAACAGGTGACACATTTTCAGGACTCAATGTTGCCATTCCAGTCTTACCAACTGACACTGGCTGCATGATTGTGAGCAGAAGCCTTAGGCTCCCTGACTTTGCCTACAATTTTCCAGCATTTCAGGGCATTTCACATTCTGAAAATGCTTCAACTTTTATTTTAAATTAATGGGAAATAGTCAAAGTCTTCCATGAATATTTTATATTTCCTAATATCTGCAGAAATTTGGTATTCTTGCAGTTGGACAAATTTTTAATTCTACCAACCTCACCTCTTTTTAGTCCACACAATTTGATTGCAGTTTGGTTACTGAATACGACCACCCCAACCATGGGTCTATTACCTCTAAGATGCTTCCTTTGTGAAGGTTAGAAAGGGCACAATTTTTATGGAGTGTATAATCCTACATTAAATGTTTTCAATGACACTGTCTCTTCAGGATAAAGCTCTGATTCTAAGAAGTAAATTAATTAGAAGTCAGTATATTTATTGTTATGGGGAAGAGAATCAACTATTTTGGGGTTCGTGGGTGATGAAGAGACAGGAAAAAGTTAAGCAAATGAGAATGGAATGCTTTAGGCCTCTGGAGGCATGAATAAAGAAGAAAATAATACTTTGTCTCCTGTACCTACCTCCAATTACTGTCTTGAGTGACTAGTCCTTGGGCTATGAAAGAGCTAGTCTGTGGTGAAGAGTAAAGACCATAACGAAATAGTTTGAAAACCATGAGAGTTCTGTCGTTTCAGAAAAGTAGATTTTGCTTAAATTCATCATGTATTTTTCATTCACTCAATAATAAAATGCATCCTGTGGCATGTGATTTGCTTGCTGTGTTTGTATTCAAGTTAAACAAGGAAAGGGGGATAGACAGAAAATATCTGCAGGATGTGGTTTCTGTGCTGAGACTGGGAAAATCTATTTAGGTAAAAGGAGGTCATCCTAAGTCCAAGGATGAGCTGAAGCAAAAGTTGTGAATTTGGAGCTAACATAGTTGAAAAGCATTTGCCTGGATATATCTCCAGATACAGTGAATCATAAAGATATGCCAAGGTAATCAGATGCCAGATCTATAAAGTAATGACTATACTATGTTGTGTTTGTGGGCTTAGAGTTGGAAAGGCATTAAATGCCACCCTGAGGATGTAAGCTTGACTTTGGCTGGAATATAAAAGTAACATTAAGTATTGACAAGAAAATATAGTATAGAATATTGAGGGGAGGAAAAAAAGCACCAATTGGAATGCTTTGAGAACAGCACAAAGAAGACTATAGACAAAATTAATTCTTAAATTCTTCCACATGCTTAATGTGCCATCTGAGACTACATCATGTGATCTTTATGATTCCAGGGATGACATAATAGAGACCATGATCCCTGGGCCGGTTCCTGCATTTATCTTCTGTTCCAAACTATCCTAACTTAACACTTTTAATACATTCCAGGATGAACCAGAAACCATTTAGTACTTTTCCCTCACTCCATGTTTTAGTATTTTTCCTAATTCTTCCATTTTCTCTCCTTCCTTCCAAGAAATTATATAAATTTTCAAACATATTTTTCCATCAAATGATCATATCAATTAAATATCTCTTTTTTCTTTAAATGGTAATTTTGTTCCCGTTTAACTCTTTACTCTTTTTTTAAAAAAAGTAACTAATATACAGGTACAAATCAATGTTTATTTAAAAAAGAAAATTGGACTCAGTTGTCGACATTTGCAAACATCAGTATTAATCTTTGTTTTCCTTCATAATCTGGAAGTCCTCTGGTATATCAGTTGTAATAAGGATGACGTTCATAAACTGAAGATGACTGATGAGTTGGCCTTGAAAGAGAGGTAGCTGATGTATCAGCTATCACTTTCACTGGAAACCGTGTGTTGCTCCCAGGTTGAAGTTTAGAAATACGACCTTCATGGGCACATATGCTGTGATATTTATTTGTAAAATTTGAAGGCTCCACCATTACTCCAAAATAATTGCTCTGTATGGGAGACAAGTTGCTGTACTGAGAAGTAGAAGTTGTAGTTGTAATGAAGTTCACAACACGGCGATTTGCTACAGTGTAGCTGCTTTGAGAGTGCTCGTGGACAGTGGTCAACTGATTTAAAACAACACGTTGATCCACTGCAATTTGTTTTGGTGTTCTAACTGACATTGATGATGGAAGAGAAAAATCACCTCTGATCGGGGTAGTTGAATCACCAATTATGTGGCTAGTAGAGGGCTTTATTATTAGAGGCATGTTTAAATTTGCAGAAGGTAAAAATGCACTTTCTCCACTAGTGTCAGCCACAAAATCAGAATTATGATTTTGCACATTCCCCCCTGCTTTAAAGTGCTTCTTTTTGAAACCTTCAGCCAATGAATATACCAGAGAGGCATTTCTAATCCCAACTCTTCTTTTTGTTGTCACTAAAAGCTGGGCACTTCCCCGTTTAAGATTTGGATTATGGCAGAACTGCAGCTACAACTATAGGAGAAAGATTTTAGTAATATTTTAAACAAAATACAAGACTACAATAAGCCTAACCTATAAAACCTCAGATTTCATGATTAATATGCAAAGATAATATCATCAAAATATGAACATTGTTGACTGTGTTTTGAAATTCCTTATTTGGTATATACACATTTAATTAGTATAGTCATGAAATTTAAGAAGTTAGCATTTGCAGTATTGGTGAAAGCGACTTTTTAAAAGCAGCTTTAATACCTTTATTTAGATTTCTTGTAAGATTCATAGTTGCTAGGAACGTTTCTCATAATCTTGAATACTTAAGGCACTGTCCTCATTTTTAGAAAAAATAAAGAATTTTAGCCTTTTTAGTTTTATACAATTTTCAAAATCTATCTTTATATTTATATTACCATAGTTTGATGTACAAAATAAAATTTTATATATACGTTACCAAGTCGTAACTACAATTACTGAATACCTTGCTTAAAACAGAGACTACTTTTTCTTCTGCCAGAAAGTCAGCTACACAAGTAGATCTTTGAAAATTCTGCCACACTTTACTAAACCCATAACTGTTAAGCTGTCTATGTAAACTTCATATTTCAAGTTTCAAATATTCTGAAAGGGTCCTTTCTTTCCAATACTTCCTTCTTAAACACATTTTCATCAATCACTATGGAAGTTCCATTATCATCCCAACAGATGGATTTAAATTGGTCATTCCCAGCCATTTTCCAGAGTATTCTTGGAAATATCAGAGAACGAAAATCATTATCTTCATCTGGTTCACAGACACCATGTGTGTAGCATGGTCTTTTTATCAAGGATTCTTCAGACAAATTCTGAAAATCATTTTCTTCCATCATACACCTCAAGTCCAAGTCCCCAGAGAATGTTTGATCACACAATAGAGATCTACCAGAGTTTCCTGAATCAGTTGGTCCATCTTTACAAGACACATCTTGAATTTCTGAAGAAACAGGTGCCATCTCAAATAACTTTTTCAACTGCTACTTTTCTAATCTGCATGTTTTTGAGCACTGCAGCTACAAATGCTGTTCTGGCAGGCCTGCACAAATAAACTGCTAGGCCATCACAATGGTTCTAAACTTGAGTAGATGTGACATCACCTAATGACTGGTCCCCTGGTAACTCAAGTGTAACATTCAGCCTGTGTTTACTCCTCATTCATCCAGTTAAACTGAAATATATAGGGTGCTTATTTTTATAGTGTGATCTGCAAATATTATCCCCACAAAATCTTTTTAAATAATTTAATTTTGAGGTCTATGAAATAAAACCAATCTCCATTCTTTTGTACACAAATTTATACCACATTTGTGAACAGAGTATAAATAATGAACAAAATATATAAAATCATTTTAAAGTTATGGAATTTAAGTGAAATTTGTGTAAAACCTGTACAGATAAGGTATACTTATTTCATTATAGTTTGTAATTAAAGTGAAACAATTTGATTTGGAAATGGAGGTAGTTATTTATCTGTTTAATTTACAATAAGTAGCTCTATATTGAAAACATGAGCAGAATAATTATCAGTGTATTTGTTATGTTTATAAATATTGGTAAATATTTATGAAATAAAACTAGATTAAAATAATGAATCAAGTTTAAGAAATCCCAAAGGGGATAATTTTTGTTTTAAATAGTAATTCAGTGCTATAAGTAAAACAAATATAATTTAGTATTCTACTTTAAAATTACAAAAGAGAATATCTTATAATATACTTATAAAAGTTTACTTTTGCCATTCTTTTATTCAGAGGATTTTCAGTCCCTAGAAGGAGTAAATTTTCTTGTCATCTTTATAATCATTACTCTTGGGGCTTCTGTTAAGTGTTCCAAAATGATGTTGATAAATACACTTATACACTGGATCCTGGGTTCAGTAAACAGTGCCTCCATTAAGGGGAAAACAAACAATGAAAAACAAAGAAATAACAGTGTATGTGGGTTGCGGTGGAAAAGACCAGGTAATGCATCTTAGGAAGCAATATGTTTCTCAGTCCTGAAACAGTTGGCATTTTTTGTATAATGCAGCATTTTAAGGCAAGTGTTTTGTACACTAATTGTTAATAATAGCTAGGTTCTGTATCACTAAACTGTAGTAAATCAAGTTCTACCAAAATTTGTATTATTTATTTAGACATAAATTCCATTAAACATAAGCCAAATTCAAAATGATAGATAAAATCTTTAAATAAATAAATGTTCACTCAAGCTACAATGTAAATTTTTCCTTCAGTATGTGTATATTCCATTCTAAGTAAATATTAGCTACTGAATTCATGGTATATTATAAGTATTTTAAACTGTAGTTAAGTTGGATTTAGTCCTGATTCATAAATTTTATTTAACATACGGAAATGAATAAATGTGATACCATCCCTTAAATAACAAAGTATTCAAAAATAACAATCTCAAAATATGTAGGAAAATTATTCACAGATCTGATCTTAACTTGTTTATAAAAAAATTTCTTAACATTTTTGCTCTAGATAGAATATGACTAAACATAATAAAAGCCGTATATGAAAAACCCATGACTAACATCAAGTTAATGTTAACATACAGGAAGTTTTTCCTCTGGTCCAGTAATAATAAAAAGTAGCTCATTTTCACAAGACCTACCTAAATTACACTACTAGATGTTCTAGCCAGAAGAACTAGTCAAGAAATAATATAAAAGACATTCAACTTGTAAGCAAGCAGTAAGATTTTACAGATGACATAATTATACGTAGACAGAAAACTCCATACACTCCTACAGTAACTGTTAGAAATAATGAACCAACTTAGCAAACTTGCAGAATACAAAATCAATATAAAAATATCCATTGCATTTTTATATAATAACAACACATTATCAGAAAGAGAAATTAGGAAAACAATTTTGTGTAAATTTATACCAAAAAGAATAAAATAGGAATACATTTGATAAGTGAAATAAAAAATCTAACTCATAGATCTATAAATTACAGGTGCAAGAAATATAAGTAAATAAATTAAGTATAAAGATATTCTGTGCTTAATGATTGTATAAAATGTGAGGAAATACTCTAATCTATCTTTCACATGTTCAATCTCCCCAGCACTACTTATTGAGGAGAAGCTCTTTTCTTCATTTCATATTCTTGCTTCAGTTTTCATGGGTTAATTGATCATATGTGTGAGGGATTATATCTGGTCGCTCTATTTTCTTCTACTAATTGGTGTCAGTTTTTGAGCCAGTATAATGTTGTTCAAATTACTAAAGCTTTGTAGGACTGTTTAACATCAGAGAACTTTACACTATTATATTTAATACTCTATTTCAAGATTATTTTGGCCACTCAAGATTTTTGTGGTTACATATAAATTTTGAATTTATTTCTTCTATTTAATGGAATAATCTCATGGGTATTTTGTCTTGAATCACACTAAATGTAGATTCCTTTGGGTAGTATGGTTGTTTCAACCACATTGTTTCACATCATTAACAAGATATATTTTCATTTCTTTGGATCAATTTCAATTTCCTTCATCAATGTTTTTTATTTTTTAATGTATAAGTTTTCTCCTTATTTATTAACTTCATTTGTAGATATCCTTTACTTATATATAATTATATGCATTATATTTCTAAACACGTTTCCCACACAAAAACAAAAGGCAGAAGGCAGTGGCAAGACATATTGAAAGTCCAGAATGAAAGAAAACTTTTATCTAAGATAATATATCATGTAAGGCTATCCTTTAGAATACAAGGAGAGATAAATAACTTCCACACAAGCAAATACTAAAAGTATTTCTCAACAGATAGAGAAATAATGAAACATCTACTCTAAAAATAAAGAAGCAGGATGCCATAGAAAGGAGAAAATCATAATTAGGAAGGCAATACCTACGATGATAGACAACAGAATAAACATGATGTTGTAAAACAGGACATCAAAATTTTTGAGGATCACAGAGTGAAACAGGACAATACAGAGTATTTTCTTCTTGTTTCTGTTCTCTGTATGATGCGTTTGAGTTTGTATTCCTTTCAGTTAATATAAACATATATATTAATGGGTCAATATACATACAAAACAGGGTAACCATAAGTCAAAATCTTACAATGAAGTCACAAAGCCAGAAAAAAACCGTTAATAAAAGAAAACTTATAAAGCCACAAAAAGAAAAAGAAATGTACAAAAAGGAAATACCAAATCAAGTGGAAAATGAAGTTCAAAATGGAGATAAACACCAGTTTATAAAAAATTGTTGCAAATGGTAATGGACTTAGTGCTTCTATCAAAAGATATATATTGTCAGATTGGATAATATAACAAGACCCTACATTATGAAGTATACAAGAGACCCACTTTAGAAAGAGGGACACACATCCATTCAAAGTCAGGAGATGGAAAAACTTACTCCATGCAAATGCACATGACAAGGAAAGAGGACTAGCAGTACTGACTTCACACAAAATATGCTTTACAAGAAAAGCCGTAGAGAAAGATAAACAAGGACATGATATAATGATTAAAGGAGCAATACAAAATGAGGGTATTATACTAATTAATATATATGCATTGAATATAGAAGCACCTAAATATATAAAGAAAATACTAACAGATAAAAAGGGACAAATTGATGGGAACACAATAACAGAAGGAGAATATAACTCCCCATTACCATCACTAGACTGGTCTTTCAGACAGACAATTAATAAGGGAACAAAGATACTAAAAGATATGATAAAATAATTGGATTTGGTTGATTTTTCAAAACACTACTTCTCCCCAAAACAGAATATGCATTCTTTTCCAGTACACATAGAACATTTTCTAGGAAAGTTTATGTACTGAGGCACAGAAGAAGCCTCAATAAATTTAAGAAAATAGAAATTATTTCCAGCAGCTTTTCTGAGTATAATACCATGAAACAAGAAATCAATTACAGTAAAACAGGGAGAAAACATGACAGCATGTAAATTAAAACCATGGTAGTAAAACAACGGGGGGAGGTGATGAATTAAAAGAAGAAATTAAAAATATCTTGAGAAATTTGACAAAACACTACACAAAGTCTATGGAATACAGTTAAAGTAGGCTTAAGAGGAATGTTCATAGTGACAAGGTCCGTTTCAAAGTAGAAGAGAAATTTCAAATAAATAATCTAACGTTCTATGTAAACTAATCATAAAGAGAAGAGCAAACAAAACCAAAAGTCAGCAGAAAGCGGGAAAATAAAGATCAAGGGAGAAAGAATTGAAATAAAGATTAAAAAATAGAAAAAATTAATCAAACACTTTCTTGAAATATTCAACAACACTAACAAATCTCAGGACAGACTCACCAACATGAAAAGAGAGAGAACAAAAATAACATAAGAAATGAAATTGGGGAAACTGCAAAGAGTATATCAAATTTGCAAAATATCATAAGGGATTACCTTAAGCAACTGCATGGAAAAAAACTGGATAACCTAGAAGAAATGGAGAAGTTTCTGGAAACATTCAGCCCACCATTATTTCATCAAGAAGAAATTTACCATTTGAACAGACAGATCACCAGAAATGGAAAAGAATTATCAATAAAATAAAAATCTGCAAACAAAAATCCAGACCCAAATAGATTCACTGGGAAATTTGACCAAACGTACAAAGAAAAGTCCATACCAGTCCTCCTCAAACACTTCCAAAATATTGATATGGAATGAGTACACACAAACTCACACCATAAGGCCAACATCAACCTGATAACAAAACCAAAGACATTACCTAAAAAGAAAAATATAGGCCAATATCATTGATAAACATAGATGTAAATGTGCTTAAGAAATTATTAACAAACAGAATCCAACAGCATTTAGAAAAAGATCATACACCATTATCAAGTTAGGTTCATCCCAGGAACACAAGGATGGTGTAACATATGCAAATCAATCAATCAATTGTGATAAACCATATCAACAAAAGAGAGGACAAAAATCCACATGATAATCTCAGTAGATGCAGAAAAACATTTGATAACATTTAACACTTTACTGCTAAAAAAGTTCTTATCACATTGGGTACAGAGGGACCATATCTCAACATAATAATAGCTATTTATGACATATAGCCAGCAAAATACTCAATGGTGAAAAACTGAAAACCTTCTCACAAAAACCTGAGACAAGACAAGGTGGCCCATTCTCACAATTTCAATTCAATATAGTCTTGGAAGTCCTAGCCACAATGATCAGGCAAGAAAATTTGATTTCCTATCAAATTATGAAAAACATTTCTTTTTAGGACTGAAACACATGATCCAAAGATTTACATACAGTCATAAAAAATCCATAGTTTCCTAAGCAATATTGAAGTAAAAGAAAGAGGATGGAGGAATAACCCACCAGGTCTCCATACACTATTGCAGAGCTACCATAATCAAAATTACATGATATTGGTACAGAAAAAGGCATATGGACCAATAGAGCAGAATAGAGAGCCTAGGAATAAACCTACAGGCCTATGTTCAATTAATCTTTGACAGAGTAGCCAGGAATATGACAGAGAAAAGACCATCTCTTCTCCAACTGGTGTTGGGAAAACTGGATAGCAGCATGCAGAGCAATGGAGTTAGAACATTCCTTCAATGCATACACAAGAAGAAACCCAAAATGGCTTGAAGACTTAAATATAAGCAAGACACAGTAAATCTCCTAGAAGAAAATATATGGAAAACACTCTGAGGTAAATCTCAGCAATGATCTCCAAGAATAGACTACCTAGGTAATGGATGTAAGAGCAAAATTATTAAATGGGACCTAATAAAACTTATAAGATTTTGCACAGCAAAGGGAATCATAAACAAAGCAAAATGACAACCTACAGGTTTAAGGAAAATATTTAGAAGTGATGCAACTGAAAAAGTCTTAATTTCCAAAATATAAAGATTCATACAACCTAATAATAATAAAAAAACAAGAAACACAATCTGAAAATGGGCAGAAGCCCTAAACATGAAATTCTCCAATAGAGACATTCAAATGACACACAGATATATGAAAAAACAACAACAAAAAAATTGCTCACTATCATTATTAGAGAAGGGCAATTCAAAACTATAATGAAGTATCACTTCACAGTAGTCACAATGGTCATCATTCAAAAGTCCACAAACAATAAATGCTGGGGAATCTGAGGAGAAAGGGAACATTCCTACACTGTTGGTAGGAATATAGTTTGGTGCAGTGATTTTGGAAACCAGGATGGGGATTCCTCTAATGGATAAAAATAAACTTAACATAAAATCCAGCAATCCCACTTCTGGGTATATATCAAAGGGAACCCTATTTCAAATAGACACCTGCACCCCAATGTCCTTAGCAGTGCTATATACAACAGCCACAACATGGAAGCAACCTAATTGTCCAACAACAGATGACAGTATTCAGAAATTATGCCATATTTACACAATGGAATAATATTCTGCAATAAAAAATGATAAAACAATGACATTTGCAGCAAAATGGATGTCCCCTAAAAGTGTCATTCTAATTGAAGTAAACCAGAAAAAGAAAGAAATATAATACATGACATTACATATGAAGAAGCTTAAAAATATATTTGGATGGGAACTCTATGATTTCATCTACAAAACTGAAACACACTTGCAGAACTACTTAATAATCTTATGGTTACTGCAGAAATGGACTGGTAGAGGATATATTTGGGAGCTGTAGATTTATAAATGTCATCCACTATATATAAAAATAAATGTTTTCAAAATTTCTTTTGCATAACACAGGGCAGTAAGTCAAATACCGTGAAGTAACGTTAAAAAGGCACAGAAATATATGCATTTACGGGGACACTGTGCTAAACACCTCAGATTGGCACATTGTAAATGGCATACTTCAATGATAAATAAATGAATAAATATTCAAATAAGTAAATAAATAAATAAATAAAGTAAATAAATAATATTTAATAATAAAGGAAATACAAAGATTCACACTATTTAAATTTACACATCAAAAATCTAGAAAAAACAGAAAGAATAAAGAAGAAAATTGAATAAATTAGAGCAAGGCAAATAACAAGACAAACAATTGAAAAGATAAGAAAAATTACACCTAAGTTTGTTTCTTTTCAACATAAAGTGGACAAAAGTTTAGGTTGGCTAAGAAAATAAAGACTCAAATAAAATTTGAAATAAAAGAGCAGATATTACCACTAAAGTTGCAGAGATGCAAAGCATCATAAGAAATTACCACTAGCCAACGATTTGAATGACCTAGAACAAAAGATAGATTCCCAGAAACATATGTCTTCCAACACTGAATCAAGAAGAAATTAGAAAGTTAAATTCTGCAAAAGTGTGTATGAGTAAATCAGTAATCCAAACCTCTCAAACCAGAAAAAATTTACAAGATGACTTTAATGGTGAATCCTGTCATACATTAGAAGTAAATTTTTCACCAATTCTTCCCCAAAACTTTCAAGAATTTGAAGGGGGTGAAAGATTCCAAAGTTGTTTTATGATGCTAGCTTTTTTTGCTTAACAAAGCTAAAAACGACATGAAATGAAAAACATAGAACATTATCCCTGATGAACATATGTGCCAAAATTCTCAACAAAACACAAGCAAAATGAATTCAACAACACATTTAAAGTATCATACACATACATGTGTAAAGGGATTTATCCCTGGGTTTAAGGATACGTCAAAATATTCAAATCAATACGGTGACATCCCACACTAATAGAATGAGAAACAAAACTCACATAATCATTTGAATAGGTGCAGAAAGAACATTATATATAATGCAACATCATTTTAAGGTACTCCCAACAAATTAAATTAACCCTGTCAGTGGCACGATATCATATACACACAAACACTGTGTGGAGAGAAGCGAAGCAATTCACAGTTTATTGATTCTTACAAAAAAGATTTATATATGACCTGCACAATGCCTCACATATCATCTAAGTTATAACAATGTTAATAATCTTAAACTATTTATGTCCCCATGCTCCTAAAGTAAGCACAGGATGTTAAATGATCAAGGATTGTTTTAAAGTTCATCACGGAACTTCATTAAGCAGCCCATCTCTTATCCAGCCGGCTTTGCCTGTCTTAGGTTGTCCTCCTCTGAGGATCTTACCCAGCATATGATATCCAGCCATCCATACTGGATATATTGAGTAGACAATTTGTTATCCAGCCTTTATATGTGACATTCCTCATAGCTTGTTTATCAGTTCAGCCCATGGGCTTATTCTCTAGAGCCTTCAGACAGGGGCCAACAAACCCAACATCCCTTAACAGAAAAATGGATGAAGAATATTTGATATATATATGCAATGTAATGAATACTTTGCTTTCCTATCAACAGTGTCCACGGTGATTCTTTTTCTCCACAACCTCACCAAAATCTATTTATTTTCTTTTTGATGAGAGTCTTCTGACAACTGTGAGGTCTTCTCTCATTTTTGGTTTATGACTTTCCTAATAAATTATAACTCTGAACATATTTTCATGTGTCATTTATTCAACTGTATGTTTGCTACAAAAAATTGATTCAGATCTATCTATTCAGTTCCTATGGACTTTTTTTAATTGGATTGTTTGGTCATTTTTGTTGTGGTGCTTGTGTATGAGTTTGCCATATAGTTGCATATTAACACTTGATTGGAAAATATCACTTGCAAATATATTCTCCCATTGTGTTGGTTGACTTTTCATTTTATTGATCATCTCCTCTGCAGCGTAAATCTGTTTAGAGTGATACAATCATATTTTGTTAGTTTTGCTTCTGCTTCCCTTGCCAGAGGAGACATATGTACAATCAAATTAAGTCCAATGTCAGAGTATGCTTCTTATATTTCACACAAGGATTCTTTGTTTTCAGGTTTTATGTTTTCTATGCCCAGGAGCGGGATTGCTGTGTCATATGATAGGTCTATTTTTAGTATTTAAAGGAACTTCCATACTATTTCCAAGGTGGTTGCACCAATTTTCATTCCCACCAACAGCGTTGGAGAGTCCCTTTTTCTCCACAACCTCCCGAGTATTTATTATTTGTAGATATTTGGATGACAGCCCTTCTCAGTAGTGTGAGGTAAAACATTATTTTATTTTTATCTTGCCTTTGTATAATGATTAGTTATGTGAGCATGTTTTTATGTTCCTGTTTGTCATCTGTGTGTCTTCTTGAGAGACTTGTCTTCTGCTCATTTTCTGTCTGTGTTGTTGTAGATCTTTGAAATGGAGTTGTATGAACGATGTGTGTATTTTAGAAATTTGCCCCTTTTTGATTGCATTGTTTCCAAATGTTTTCCCCCATTCGGAAGTTCATGTTTTCATTCTGTTTATTTTGCTCTATAGAAGTTTGAAGTTTAATTTGGATATATTTGATTATTTTGCTTTTGTTGTTTTCAGCTTGGGAGTGTGACATAAGAAAATTTCGCTAAAATTTATGTCTTGTTTTGCCTATGTTAGTTTCCAGGAATTTTATTGTGTCATGGTATAGATTCAGATATTTAAAGCATTTTGAATTTATATTTGTACAGTGTGAGGGAGTGTTCTAATTTGATTGAGGTACATGTACCTGTCTAGCTTTCTCAACATGACTTGCTGAAGACTGTCTTTAGGCATTGTATATTTTTGTTTCCTTTGTCGTAGTTCAGTTGACCATAGGTGTAATGTTTTATTTCTACCTCTGTGTTCTGTTCCAGTGATATAGATGTTTGTTCATTTTCCAGCATTGTGCT
>NW_027328835.1:59500-84642 GCF_048564905.1 Vicugna pacos | reverse complement strand
GATACTAGTTCACATACATACTAGAATGAATACAGTTAGAAAGACTGACCTTACAAGGTGCTGGCAAGGAAGTAGAGCAACCAGAACTGATACACACCACGAGGAATTTACAATAGTACAACCATTTTGGAAAAGTCTTTAACAGATTCTTTTAAAAAGGTAAACACCTATGTACCATATAATCCAGACATTCCTCATCTGGTGCTTTAGAAAGGAAAAGCATATGTCCATACAAAGACTTATAACCAAATATTCACTGCTATTTTATTTATAATAGCACAAGTTGTAAATAACCCATGCATCCATCAAGAAGTAAATGCAGAAAGAAATGATGGTCTATACAAACACTGCTCACAATAAACTCTTCAGTAAAAACTCAGCACTAAACAATACTCTACTATAAGACAAATAAGCTATTAATACAGCAACACAGATGATTCTCAAAATAATTACACTGAATGAAAGAAGTCAGACAACATAGAGTAGATACTGCATGAATCCATTCATATAAGGATCTTGAAAATGCAAACCAATATGTTGTGATAGAAAGCAGATCAATGGTTCCCAGGGGAAGAGACGGGGAGGGAGGGAGGGACAAAAAAAGTCAGGAGAGAAGCTTTGTGGGTGATGGGTATGTTCACTGTCTTGAGTGTGGTCATGGTTCCTTGGGGATATTCTTACGTCAAAACATATTAAGCTGTACACTTTAAAAGTGTGAAAATTATTTTGCCAAGTATACCTCAAAGCTGTTTTAAGAAAAAAGGCACTTTAGTCCTGATCCACCTCAGCGCCTGATTGGAGTGACATGATCAGTCCCTCACACTGTCTGCCTAACGGGAAGGTAGAAAAGCTCTCACAGAAGATAACATGGATTTTTCATTTGCAATGTCTGCCATGTAATAAAGAATTTCTAGACATGCAACATGTCCAGACTATATGACAGATAACATGAGAATAAGGAGCATTAGACAAAGGATGCAAACCCCAGGTGATGTAGGCATCAGAGTTACCAATAAAGGCTATAAAATACTTTTAATATATTCAAGAAAATAAGGAAATGATGGGACAATAGATAACAGGGTAGAGACTTTCACCAGAGAAATATACTGGAATGTATTTTTAGGAAAAATCAAACTGATACTCTAGAACTGAAGCTTTCAGCTCTGGAAACAGGTAAACAGAGCTAATTAGGATCCCTTTTAAGTAAAACTTTCAGTAATTCTGGGTAAAATATAACAACAAAGTAACACAGAGCTAACTATGGAAAGAGAAGTCCCCTGATGACAATACAAAGAGGACACTTAAAGCCCAGAGTGGTCATCTTGTGAGCTGATGCCACCGCACCCTGGAGGGAAGGGGTTTTCATCTGCACATAAATAAGGATACAATGTCCATGTAGGAAAAAGGGTCCATACCAGATGTAGAAGACTCTTCCTCTATATCTATATAGTCAGAGACAGAAATGTAAAGTGGCAGCAGAGGTCACAGTGACACAGGGCCCTGGGCCAAGGAGTGTGAGCACCTCTGCAAGCTGGGAAAGGTAGGATGATGAATCCCTCCCAAGAGCCTAGGTGTGGAACTTAGCCTTGGCCACTCCTTGGTTTTAGCCCACTGACATTGACTTTGCACTACTGCACCCTAGAACAGTGAGAAGATGAATGTGTATTGCTTTAAGCCACTGAGTCTGTGGTCCTTTGTTACAACAGCAATAGGAAAGGAACTCAGGAACCAATATGAACTTGAACCACAGGCTGCCTTCTGTGCTGGCAGGGAGTCCTTTGTCTCTGATCCTGGGGGAGTGTCCTGTCCTCTGGCAGCATCCACAAACTACCTCATGCTAACTTGGCAGTTTGCAGAGGGTTAAATCTTATCCCTGCACAGTTCTTGATATTTAGTTAATAAAAATGATGGTGTCATCATGGGTATTTTTCCATCTTTTAAATACCCTTCAGTCTTCTAATAAAGCTACTTCTAATTAAGAGACCATGTAAATAGTTTTCAATCTTCATAATAAATAACTGTGGTTTTATCTGGTTACTTAAATTATGAATAATAATGTTCACATTTGTAAAAGTTATTAAAATCAACATTGTTTAATGAAAATATCATTTCTTTTCGCATGAACATGTATTAACTACAAGAAATGTTCCATGCTTTCTTCTACGATTTACTGTTAGAGCCTTAAAGAATAATATTTTCCTCAAAAGATATTACGGCAAAGGGATTTCTTTTGGTGGAACTGTTCCGGCATCAAATCTGGTGCATGTCTCAGGCCACTGGCAACATAGAGATGATAGAAATTAGGAGGCATTATAAACACAGAATCATTTTTAAAGGAATTAAAAAAACTGGATGTGTGTAAACAAAGAATCAGAGAATATTCTGGTGAAATAAATGTATTTTTCAGCTTAAGCAAGACATGGGGTGAATAAATCTGAAATGAAAAAACCACCCAGAGATTAGCAGCGAGTCATGCATGCAGTGTGAATGATCAAAACCAAGTTGTTTCCAAACCAGTGTGCAGGCTTGATGCCTTCATGAATCAAATCTGTGTGGCACCAGGCCACCTCGAATACATGTTGATGAGGTATTTATAAGCCCTTCACCATCCCAAATCAAAGCCCACGCACGAGCCACAAGACCATCACCTACACATTTGGAAAACACACAACATGGTGAATAGCACTTTTCTTGTTCAGTAGCCGGTGGCAGCGAACTGTCAGCAGACAGAGATACAGGGACACAGAGGCACCTCCCCTCACTCAGCTGATAAACTTCCGTGCATCCCTGGGGACAGGATTGTCATAAAATGCACCATGGATTGATCCTCCTCCTAGGAAAGGAACCGTAGTGCTGTCATTAGGTTTGAGCAGGGGTGGGTGGAGGATCTCAGAAGAGTTGTTTCAGCACACCAATAGAATTCTTGGCCACCGTGACCACGAAAGACAAGTCCCCTGCCATCCCAGTAGGCACTTGGGCTCCTGACAAAAGCTGGGCTCATTAAAGGGTTGAGTAGAAGGCACAGACCTGAGGGATGCCCCAGCAATAGGCAGGAGGTAGGGCCTGGTTTATACTGCTCTGGGTGTATCCCAGACTCATCCGAATACGAAATCAGAAATTTGCAAAACAGCAGAGCTGGGGTGGATCATCTACTCCAGACTCCTCACCTTACAGTTAAAAGGGTGGCAACCCTGACAGGCAAAGCAACGTGCTAAAGGCAGAGCGTGGAAGTGGCAGTGCCAGATGAAACGCAGCGTGCAACCCCCGTTCAAGGCCGCTGACTCTGACGACGGGGCCAAGGTTTCCAATGAGGAGAATAAGACAGTGTAAATACTTTGTTCCCCCTAAAACCCCAAATGTTTTTTAAAGGCACAAAAACTCACCTTAACTAGATCTCTTCTGAGGGGGCTCTCTTCTGCTTCTTCGTCTTTCTGTCTCCATTTCCCTCTCTCAGACACAAACACATTCAGTTTTGTGAAAGGGGACTTCCTTCCATACAAAGACAGACTTCACATCTTCAGAAAGATACCTGAGAAAGCACGTTTCTCAATTCAAGTCTTTGTGTGAGTTCTGGGCAACTGGCTTATTTTCTAGAACAATCGGTAGTTACAAAATCAGGAAATCATCTTCCACAAAGGCAGAGTTCTGGTCCGTGTTGATAAAGTTGGGGATGTCACATTTCATGAGTCTGTTCGGCTCCTCCTCTGGCCACCTGCTGCATCTGATGGCTTCCTGGAGCCGAATAACACTGTAAAGGGCTATGGTAGGGATACCAGCTTTGGCCTTGTCCAAGTGGTCCACTTCATTGATGTAGCAGTGAAAGAGGGACCTAGATTCATCATTGCACTGCCAGAGAACACCTTGGGCAGCAGCGGTCTTCCAAAGTCTGACACAAAGCTGTTGAGTCTAAATCTCTTCTCGGGAGACTCTGCATTGCTACAAAGAAAACCAAAATAAAATATCGTTCACAGTGTAGCTCGGTGACCTGAAGAATCATAGTTTTTGCCATCTACTGAGAGTAAATCCCTGCACAGAGCATGCTGACATGCACTGGAATTGAAAGACATCACTTCTGAACACATACAATTAAACTCAAGGCAAAAGTCTAAAGTGAGGGCCCATGGACCATCCTAAAAAGACATCGTTCCCTGAGAATCCTCAATATTGGTGCCTCGCACACCAGTGTTTCTCCGTGGGACACTCAGATCTCTTCATCAGGATTCGTTAAAGTGCTTCTTAAAATGCAGAATCCTGGGGTGCACACCCTCAGAGTCTCCAGAGGTAGCGACTGGTAGTCTGTATTTTCATAGCCACCAGGATAACTAAACATGCTCAGGTTTAGCACCGCAGTCTACATCAGGTCACCTGAGCATCGACAATTCTGTCTCACGGGATGGGGGGTGCCATGTGTGTCAGGGTGCTGTCCTACCCATGTGTCTCCCCTGATTCTCAGAACTGACAGTGCTGCCCCATTGGGCACGAAATACCACCGTTTCACAATGCATACGCAGGGCGCCCGACTGAAAAACAATCAGTGATAGGAGAGGGGACAAAACTCAGCTTCCTGTTACCTTGTTTCACTTACTGTGGGACGAGTGATCAATTCAAGGGTAATAAATCAGTGAATGAGTGAATAACATGACTCACGTTAGTCCCACGAGTGCCTGGAAGAGCAAGCCTGGGCACATTGAGAACCATAACAGCCCATCTACTTAAATGTCATCCTCCACAGATCTATGTAAAGGTTACTTCCACCCAGGCAGTGACTCCAGAAGGGCAAGAATCATGTATGAACACACTCTCAAATCCAGAACAGAACCTGACAACAATTAGGCTCTGGAGTCTGTGTTTAGCGAGTGTGGAATCTCAGTGATTCCAGCTCTTACACCTTGCCTTCCCATCCCACCACACACGATATGGCCCTTATGTCCAGTTCTCCCGGGGCTGGGGCCACGGAACCCATTTATAGGACTGGAAGAATCTGATCATTTAAACCATCCCCCAGATTATCATCAAGAGTCACCTGCATTTCAGGGATCAGTAATCCCAGAAGCTTTGCAGTTCAGGCAGCTGAGGGATTTTTATATCAGCTCTGTCTTCTACTGTGACTGCCTGGGTGACATCAGACAAGGAATTCTGAAAAGCCTGAACTTTTCCTTTCAGGAATAATCTAATTAACAAATCTCGTTGACCACTCAACAAATGTGATGTGAAGATCAATGATTTTACACAGGAGTACAACATTCACTAGGTCGTGGATTTAGAATCAGAGGAAAATCATTTTAGAAAGATTGACAGAATGTAGCTTTAATGCGAATTTAAGTATTCTTACCTTTCAGTAAATCATCTTCCCCTACTTATCACTTCACCCAAGTTTAAAAGATGTCTGAGAACAGGGATGAGTGTGCCAGCAATCTGAGACCCAATAACCTAAAATGTCACCTAGGAAAAAGAGGGGAGTAACACATTTTTAAAAAGCATGGCGAGGATGGCGGGGCCATCCCCAACCCCAGACTAAGAAGCTCTGAGTAATAGCTTTCCTGCCTGCCTGGGGCATCAGCTGATGTGAAAATCCACCCAGAAACCTCACTGTCCAGCAGCTCTTCCATAACACAGGCTACACTTTCTCAGAATTAAGAATTGCGTCCAGTAACCACTTCGCTGAAGAATAAAGACAAAGGAGAACAAGAGAGTTCTGCCCCTCCCAAGGGAGAGCCCAGACCTCGGGCTGCATGCACTGCGCCCACCTCCCTGGAGAAGAATAAACTGGAGAAGGGCGTTCTGCGAAACTGGGGCAGCAAAGGTTGAGATGGGAACAAATTGACCAGCTGGCCAGGGACAGCCCCCTCCGTCGCTGCCTTGGCGGCTGCCTCAGCCCTCTCAGCCCATCCTGCCCACCTCTGGTGGCTAAGCTGTCAGGGAAATTGCTTTGCGATCTGGAGCAACAGAGGCTGCCCACAGGCCAATCTGCGGAAAAGATGGGCGCTAAACCCCCAGCTCCCGAGTGACAGGCTCCATACCCCCGCCAACACCCCGACGCCCCCGCACCCTACCGCAACCCCGGGGAAATATGACCCGAAGAAGTGTGACCTGGGAACGAGGGGCAGCAGAGGCCGCCCCCACGTCAGGCCTGCAGAGAGATTGGAGCTTATCCTCCAGCTCTCCAGGGGCAGCCCCTGTCCTCTCCACCTCCTGATCTCACCGCGCCCACCTTCCAGGAGCAATCAGACCAGGTGTGGGGTGTCAGGCGAATCTTGCGCCAGAGAGGACGTCCCCAGGCCAGGTCAGGGGAGAGGAGAAGAAGTGGCCCCATTAGGCGGGGCAGCCGGCCGTCGCAACTGCCTCTGCCCCTTGACCGCATCGGGCCCGTCTCCCAGGAGCAAGCTGACCTGGAGACGGGCATCCGGCTTCTTGGGCAGCAGAGGACGCCCCCAGGATTGTTCGCGGGGAAAAGGAGAGCAAATTGACAGGCTCCGCGCTGCAGGTCTTCTACCCCCGCCATCGCCACCCCCGCACCTTAAAGGCACCGCCCAGGGCGCCCCTCCCCCAGCAGGCTGAGTGGGACAGGTGCGTCTGGTGACCTGGGGCAGGAGAGGCCACTCCCACACCAGGCCATCGGGGAGACGGGAGCCAATCCACCAGCTCCCCAAGGCAGCCCCTACCCCCGCAGCAGCCACCACTCTTGCCCATGACCTCACAGTGGCCTTCTCTAGGGAGCAGGCTGACCTGGAGATGGACGTCCGACGAACTTGGGACAACAGGGACCGCCCCCAGGGCAAACCATGGGGGGAAGTGGGAGCAAATGGACAAGTTCCATGGGAAAACCTGCCGCTGCTGCCACCACCCCCAAAGTACCAAGTCCAACTCCCGGGGTCAGGCCGACTAGGATACACGCGTCTCGTAACACAGGGCAACAGCGACCGCCCCCAGGACAAGACGCGGGGAAGATGGGAGCAAATGGGCCGCTCCCCCGCTGCAGGCCCCCGACCACCGCCACCCCTGCACCCTGACTACCCTGCCTCCCGCCCCCAGCAGGCAAAGTGGGACAGGGGTGTCCCGGGACCTGGAGCAGCAGAGGCCGCCTTCAGGCCACGCGGTGCAGACATGGAGCTAATCCACAATCTCCTCCGGGGCAGCCTCCCTATGCCTGCAGCCACCACCTTACCAGCCCCCTGACCGCACCGCACCCATCTCCCAGGAGCAAGCTCACCTGGAGTCGGACCTCAGGCAAATCTCCGGCGGCAGACGTCGCCCCCAAGCCAGGCCGTGGGGGAGAGAAGAAATGGAGCAACTCCCTGGAACACATCCCCTGCCCCTGCCGCCTCCGCCGCCGCCTCCCAGGAGCAAGCTCATCTGGAGACCCGCGTCCCACCTCTAGGGCAGCAGAAGCCGCCCCTGGCTCCGCCTCTGGGGAGAGCGGAGCGAATTGATCGGCTCCCCCGCGGCAGCCTCCCTCCCCCCGTGGGTCCCGCACCTTAACGGCCCCGCCCCTACTCCGCACTCAGCAAGCTGAGTGGGACAGGAGTGTCTGGCGACCTGGGGAAGAAGAGGCCGCTCCCAGGCCCAGCAGCCGGGACAAGGCAGCTATTCCACCCGTTCGCCAGGGGTAGGCCCGCTCCGCCCCTCTGCCGCTGCCACCGCCCTCTGACCTAACCGCCCCACCTCCCAGGAGCAAGCTTACCTGGAGTGCAACATCTGGCGAATCTCCGGCGGCCAAGCCCCACCCCAGGCCAGGCTGCAGGGAAGAGAAGAAATCGATCGGCTTGCCCGGGCAGCCTCCCAACCGCCACCGCCGCCGCCGCCGCCCAAAAGCATTGCAATAGCCCACCGGGGTCAGGCTGACTGCAAGGATGTGCACTTGCCTTCTTATCCTGGCCAGGTCCCTGAGCACCTCCCTGCATCCCTACACTCCCTGCACCTCTGCACCCCTGCTACTCTCTGCAATTCTGCATCCCTCCACCCCCACATCCCCTGAAATGCCTGCGCCCTCCACAGCCCCTGCACCCCTGTCACCAGTTACACTTTTGCACTGCTTACACTCCTGCACCCCTGCATGTCCCACACACCACCTCTTGGGCCTTTGGCAGAGTCTCTGCTGTTAGACCAATGCACAGTGACTCACTCTTTGCCAGTATATGATGCATCAGTGGACGTCAGGGGTTGCCTGCAGGAAGGTACATGTTCCTGGTCACTAGCCTGGGCCACTAGGGTGATCTCTGTGAGGTCACCCAGGACGGGTTCAGAGATGCTGTTCTCTGGGAAGAGAGGAGTTGAAACCGGTCTTGAGGGCAGAGCTGTGCTCACCAGGCCGTCCACGCTTCATGTTTTACACAGGGCTTCGGAGAAGTGAAATGGATCCGGCCAAGTAATACCGGCCTGCTGTGAGCCCACCTCAGTCCTGGGCTCTGAGTCAGACCGACTGGCTCCCTCAATCAGGGCCCAGTTTGGGCACCTGAATGGTCCCTTTGAGGCATCCCAACAGTTCTCAGGATGAAGTCTGGCTGCTTCCACCCCATGGCCCTCCCTCCTACTGTGCTGGCCTCAGGAAGGTTCCTTATATGGGGAAGAAGGCAGCCCACACCCTACCCCACCCCTCACCTTTCTCTAACCCAGGCTGGTGCTCTCTCTGCCCCTCAGAGTCTGGGAAGCCATCCCTCTTCAGTTATGTCCCTTCTGAGATGGACTTGCTTCCACTCAATTCTAGGCGAGGATGCACCATGGAATGCACTGGGTAAGAGAACCAAAATAAATAATTTCTTCTGTGAGGTTGTCTGTTTATCTACTGGGGCTGGGCTGTGTGTAGTTTGCTACAGCTATTGGTGTGAGAGGCTAAAACAGCCTGTGTGTCCTTGTTTTCATCTCCCCGCTGTCTCTGGGTTTTCCCTAGACACTCCTGAGACATTTACTTCTGTTAGTATTATTCCTGTTATTACACACGGGCCCTACTGACATGGAGGTAAGGTGTTGGGGGAGCGGGACAGAGCAGGGCATCTGCAGTCCTGTGATTAGTTCTCATTGAGCCTGTGCCCTGAGCTGTGACCTCCACAAGTGTGTCTCTTTCCCCCCACCCCAATTTGGGTGACACAGAAGGGATTTCCCTTCTCCCAGGTTGGTTAGGCTCTGGTAAAATAATTTCTCATTAAAAAAACAAACAAAAAACAACTTCCCCCAATGAAACAGAATGTTCTGGGTGTATTTCAATACAGTTATTTTCTCCTCTCCAGGCAGGAAGCATGAGGAGTTATCCTCTGACCTTCATTCTGAGAACAGGACATGGTCCTGGATGTAAAATACATGAAAAAGAGCATGGGGCCCCTCTGACTGGCCCCCTGGACTTGTCACACTCTGATTTCCCCACACTGAGCCTCCTGCTGGCCTCAGGGACCTGTTAAATCTGCCTGCCCCCAGGGTTCTTACAAAAGCAGGTTCTGCCTTGGGAGCTGTGACTCTCCAAGCCTGCCCGCTGTTCCCTTTGCAACCTCTCTGAGTTGGGAGCAGCTTTCCCTCTCAGTCTTCTGGGATCTAAGAAGAGCAGTGGGTTTGCAGCTCCCTCAGATCTGGTGTTATTTTCAGGACAGGAGGAAGAACTTCTGAGCTCCACACGAGCTGGACCAGAGGCTGGAATCCTCCCTTCCTCTGCCACCGTGCAATCAGTGGCTGTGGTTCTAGCCAAGTTTCTGAAGATGTGGACTTAAACACACATATCCCAGCCCCCACAGGAGCACACAGTCCCATAAATCCCCCTAGTTTCCACTGGTAACTATGGAGCGGATGGGGACACGGGTTTCGGGACCACAGAGGCCTGACTGCACGACTTGCTCCGTGGTCTATTTACGTGGTTGCTCCGGGCCTTGTCTGAAGTGGCTTGTTTACCACACCTGGTACGTGGGAAACACAAAATAAGTACTAGAACCTTCACTTTTTCTCCCTCCAGGGCCTTCAAACGTAGAAAGTAATAAGTGAACTCAGACAGCCTAGTCACCACAATGAGGTCCGTCCAGCCTGGCTCTCCTGAGTGATGGGCACTGACTTGCACCTTAACTCGGAACAGTAGGGGAACTGCCTTCCTCTAACTGGGCCTCTCCTCACACCAGGCACGCCCGCAGCTCAGACGGGGCCAGCTCACCAACTGAGGTGTGTGCTGGTGGCTTCAGTGTGACCTGGCCCTGCCGGGACATGAACCTGCAGTGAGTGAGGTGGAGGGTCGGGTGGAGGGGGGTCCCTTCTGGGGTGGCAGGGGGCCCGGTAGCACCCCTCCCAGCCTGGTGCCTGGGGCTCCCTAACACCTCCTGCAGCTCCTGGGTTGGCTCCGTTCCTGGCCACTCCACACACCCTCCCAGTATCTTTTCATTATGTCCCTTTTCTGCTTTTATCAGCGAGAAGTGGCTTCTGTTGCTTGTTCAGTGAAACAGTACATCGGGAAACCAGACTACTTCTAACATCAGTAAAATACCAACCTCGGTCAGCTCGCCGGGCAGACCGTGCAGCACAAAGGCCTGAACAGGGCTGTGCGAACGGCTTACGTGAAGGGTCCTCAGCATCTGTCTTCAGAGATACAGAAGCTGATGGTTCAGGTAAAACCTCAGGGTGGGATTGAGGAATCCAAAGCTGGTTGGTTTCAAAGGCTAACTGGTCAGACCAGACCCCTGAGCTGTGGTCAGAAGCCTGGCTCAACGTCACGCAGACTCAGCGCCGTAAGTGCCGGGTGGGGCTGGTGCTGTTCCCTTTGAAGGCTCTCGTTGGGGATTCACTGTAGCCCCTTAAATACAGCAGAAATTCCAGCCCCATTAGCCCCCACCCTGAGTGTTCCATGACACAAATCCCGGGAGTGTTTAATTTTCATCTTTGTTTAGGAGGATGAAGGTGGTTCAAGAGAAGACATAAATTCACACTTAGTGACACAAGGTCACAGCCAGTACTTCCTCCACGGAGAGCTATGTGCTCCCACAGTGGTGGCTGGGGGCTGGGCAGAGACCCTCTGCTGGTCCCAGAGGGACTCGCTCATCTGGCCACAACTCATGGGTTGGACAGAAGATCCAGAGGGTGACAGAGCATCTTTCCTGGGAATTTGGAACTGACACATAGAAATCAAGTTCACTCATCTGGAGTTTGGCGGAGGGGAGGGGCGGTGGTTGGAAATCAAATGAAACCAGAGCATGAGAGACACTTAGAAGTGAAAGAGCGAGAGACAGAGAGACTGAGCTTGTGAGAGCAAATAGTCAGAAAGAAGGCAAACAATCAGGGGACAGAAGAATTCCAGCTCCTGACTGTGTAGTCTGTCCCAGCCCATCAATGACCCCGCGAGATGTTTAATAACATTCCAGTTTTGCAGATTAGGAAACAGGCTGAAAGAGGTGGGGGCTGGGTTTGGGTGCACAGTTAATTCAATTGCCACTGGACCCCACACTTCCCATTGCCTGAAGGCACCCTAATCCTCACTGGGACCCCTGTGGTCCCCTGACAGCCCAGCACCCTGATCAAAGGGACCCTGCGGGAGTGGGAACCCCTCTTGAGTGTGGAGAGTTCCCTGCCCCGAGATGCCATGCATCAGCAAGCTCCCGCTCACCCCAGGTTAACATCAGCCCAGCTGTACAGTCTCCCAACCCGCTTCCCTCCCTGCCAGGCACCCCCATCCTTACCACCGAGTGTACTGCAGGAATTCAGGCACTGGGATGCCCAAATCAACACGAGCCCATCGGCTATAGAAAAAGCAGACTCCCAGGCCCACCTGGGTTGCGAGGGGACAGAAGGTGTCCTCAACTTTCATGTGTCTAAGACAATCTTCTTCAGCTGGAGGTTCTAGAGAAAAATAAAAGGTCCAAAACATAGTTCGGTGAGGAATTCCTCCAAGGACCTGACTCCAGTGTCTACAACCATGTGTACCTACCCCCGGAATTGGGGTGAAGGTGGATTATTGATCAGCACAACCCCTGGTGGCCCAGCTCCTTGGCTTGGCTGCCCAGAGGGGGCTGGGGGAATGGGTAAGGCCAGGGCACTCAGGAAAAGCACAGAGGACCTGAGCTCTCCCTTCTGCACTCGTAAACCCTTCCCCAAATCTCAAGGCATTGGACAGAGATCCGCCACAATAATGAGATGCTCCCATCTCTTCACTCACTCCTGTCGGTTCACTTACATGCTGAGCATCCACTGGGTCCCAGGACAAGACACATAGGATGGCTGATGGGACAGGCTTGGTCCTTCCCCCTGGAACCTGTTCAATCTGATCAAAGAATGATCACTTATAAAGAGTTTCTCAAAATTATACAGAGACCAAAGACCAACTGCAGAGTGAACCAAATTTAAAAATATATATGAAGATCCCCCAGTCTCCCCGCCTAAGGTTAACAGCATAAAGCAAAAAGTTCTTGCCTTTAATCAGCAGGGAAGTTGTCACCCCCTCTCAGGTGGAAAGGAGAGTTATTCTTTGAGCACGTCACAGAAGTGCTCCATCGGATTGGACCAGGGCATCTACATTCATTCAGCAAATGTGTATAAGCTCCTACTACATACGGGAATCTCCTAACTAGACCGTTCCCAAGGCTCTCGGGCTTTATCAGTCAACAAAATAGACATGACTCCCCATCACTGGGGGCTCAGAATTTTAGCAGAGGAAACAGGCAGCATGTTGGGGTAGCAAGAGTTTGGAAAAATTTTTAAAAAAGAGTGATATGAGCAAACTCGGGTGATGGCGGTGGGGTGGGAGGCAGGCAGGAGAGAATAAGGCAATCCTGGCAGATCTCACGGAGTAATGAACTTGAAGCAGAATAGATCCGGAGGAAGAAGGAAGAGCCGGAGCCAGAGGCCCCCAGAGTGAGGGGGAGAGTGTGGGCAGAGAGGCAGAGCATGCCGGGTCCTGAGGCCTTTGTGACGACTTTGGCTCCTAATGACATGGTGACCCGTTTAGTGAGTTTTGAGGGGAGGGGTGATGTAGTCCAACTTATGCTTTTGTGTTTGTGTTTTTTGGGGGGAAGTAATTTATTTATTTTAATGAATGTGCTGGTGATTGAACCCAGGATCTCAAGCATGCTAAGCATGCGCCCTACCACTGAGCAACACCCACCACCCCCAATGTATGTTTTTACAGGCTCCCTCTGACTCTGTGTGGATGAGAGATTGCAGGAAAGCAAAGATGGAAACAGAAGGCTATTGGTATCCAGGAAAGGCTGAAGGTGGCTCTTAGGAGGGCGGGGAGCAGAGAGCAGGTATTTAATTAAGACAGAATATCCAGAATTTTCTAACAAGCTGGATTTGCTGTCTGTGAGTGTAAAAGAAAGAGAGAGAAAGGACATGGTTCCAACATCTGGGCCTGGACAATGGGAGGGATGTCCTCTCCGGATGGGAAAGGGGATGGGAAAAGGTGGGGCTGAGCAGGTGGAAAGGGGCTGGTATCAGCTCAGTTCTTCAATGTCATGGTTAAGGGGTGTGTTACATATTGCCACAGAAGTGCCTAATAGGTAGAGGAATCTGTTTTCTTTTTCTTTTTAACATTTAAAAAATATAATTAAACATATTAATTGTATTATGTGAATGATTTGGGAATTTTGTTTCATGCCAAGTTATATGTTATATATAGCCAAATGGAGCATATATCAAAAAGGGGAGAAATGAGGGCTTTCACATAAACTGACTGTCCGTAACGTAGGTAAAATTTCAATAAAACCAGTCTTCAGGGCAAAAACCTCATCTCGGTGTTACATAAAAATAAATGAAAAACGACTATGTTGATGTACCATTATTTCATGTTACATAATAGCCCCAAACTAACAGTGTTTAACTATGAGGCTTGTAGAAATACTATTCGCTTTATTCACATAAATACAGAAGTGCAGAAATGTTCTAAGGTAGAATTAGCATCTTAGTGGAAATAATACATATTTGAGCATTTTACATGATATATATGTACTGATTCAAAATTTGGAAAAGTAATTTCATAGTAGAACATATGTATGAATGTGAAAGCAAGATGAATGAAAGGAAAAGAATGTGATGTGAGTCTCAGGGATAAAGGCTCAGATGGAAAGGGGAAATCAGGGAATTTTGGAGAAATCGAGAAATTGATGGCATGCCAATTTCCAAGGCTGGGTTGCTTCCACCAAAGGAATAGCAGAGAGAGAGAGGAGAGGCCCAGGAACCCACCCTGGGGAACACCCACAGTATATGTTTGGAAAAAACAGGAGACATTGGCAAAGGACCAGCCAGCAGGCCAAAAGCAGAAACAGACAGAGAGATGGGCTGGGGGTTGAGTGAAGCAGGAACACGGGGTAGGAGGGATGGAAGAGCTGGGTCAAATGCTGCCGAGGGGCCAAGCATGATGAGGAGTCAAAATTGACCACTATATTTAGCAACATGGGGTCACTGATGGCCTTGACAGGGCAGTTTCCATAGAGCGAGGGATCAGGCGAAAAGCCAGAATGGGTGTAAAAGGGGATGGCTCAAGAGAAGATGCAGACAGTGAGTTTAAACAACTCCTTAAAGATTTGCTGCAAAGACACAGGGTGGCAATTGGTGGGGGTGAGTTAGGGTCAAGGAGTGCTGTTGGTTTAAGAGGATGGACATTTATATACTGATGGTGCCAACTAGCAGGAGAACAAAATAGATGAGGCAGTGAAAGAGAGGATGGTTTTGGGAGTGACAACCCAGAGAAGATGGGAGGGATGGGGCCTCGGGGACTTTTGGAGGAACTGGCTTTCGATGCCACTTTTAATAAGCGGTGGGGCACCGAGAGTGAGGTCACAGACATCAGAAGGCGAGCGGATGTGCTGGGAGTTGCTTGTGAAATTTCTCTTCTGTTGGCTTGTTTGCTTGTTCAAAGTAGAAAACTAACCTTACCAGCTGAGGAACAAGGAGGAAGAAAGAGTTACTGGAGCCATGAGCAGAAGATAAGAAAGAGCCTTCCAGGGAGAATGGGACAGTAAAAAGGGCAGGGGGAGGCGGGGGAGTGCGCTCCCAGAAAGTTACATTTTCTCTTTGACGTCCCCAAATGTGTGACGTGTTATTACCCTTCCTGCTGTCTACAAAATAAAAATTAATTATGGTTCAGAGGAAATGCTATTTCATTCTAAGAGGCTGCCTGTTTCTCAGGAATGGTCATCTTAAACTGCAAATATTACAAACAATGTTGAAAAGATGAACCTGTGTACCTAAAATCCCCTATTTTCTATTAATCTGTTTACTACTTAGTTCCCCTATCAATAACACATAACAAATACTGCCATGATGGAGGTACACCGATGCTTAAAAGGAAATGAGATCTGTATCCTTTTGCTAAATTCCATGGCTTCCTTAATATGCAGTTCCACTTGGAATTTAGGAATGTCTGGTATAAGAAGTGAGAAACAGTTTGAGAAAATCCCGGCTCAGAATTATACATCACAACCACATCTCACAAGTATATAGAGCCGTAAAAAAGTTTAAAAGCAAAACTCCGTAACTACTCTTAAAGACCTTTGCAAACCTGGGCCTGCCAAGATGTTTCCAAACTGGAAAGGAACTCCAATCTCTTGCCTGGTACCGGACCAGAGGCTGGCCAGCCTTTTCTGTAAAAGCGAGAGAGTAAATATTTTCAGTTTTGCAGATCATTTTGTTGTAACCATGCAGGTAGGCAATAAGAAAGCTAAGAGCACTGGGAGATAGGAAACAAACGGGCATGCCCACACTCTCCCTTCCACTCAGGGCAGCTTCTCTGTGGTGGGGAGCTTTGCCACAATCACTTGCTTCTTTTTTCCATTGGTTTCTTTGTTTCCACCTTACTGCTCGAGCTCAGAACTTCAGGTGGGCCTGGTCCTTCAGCATCCATGCAGAGAAGGCTGAGCGGGGTTGGGAACCCCACCTGATGGAGAAGAGAGATTACTGGGAGGGACATTGTGGAGGCCACCATGACACGAGACAATCACACCTTCCGGGGTGAAAGGGAACGAAGACAAGGGAAGGACACAGTAGTGGGACCCCTAGGTCGCCTGCCAGGCTTGTTCTCCCTCCACGGCAACCATGGGGGCCTGGGGGGTGTTGGGCTTCAGCTACGGTGATTAGGATGAAGGGACTCAATATAAAGGACCCTCCAACTCCTCACTAGGTTCCAAACGCAGCCCCTCTAATTCCACCCTCTGAGTTTCTGGAACTCTGCTGGAAGAATACATGAGCAGGCCAGAACCAGAGCCCAAGCCAAACATGACAGGGGCTCGTGGGGCTGTAACCCCATGCTCAGTGGTCGGGGACTCCTTGCAAATCTGCAGAAATCCCTGTTCCACCTCATTCCTGGGAGAAACCCCAGATCTCCTCCTGCTCTGTCTGTTCTTCTCTTGAGGCTATTGTCCTGGAGGGATGCTGAGTCCTTGAACCTGGTCCTCCAAACGTACATAAGCAGCCTGTTCAATAAAACAAATTATGCACTTTTTCACATTTGCCAGTTTTTTGATTCCAGAAAGGCTGTGGGACTCATTCTCACAGTCTCCTGTGCCCCCACCACATGGTGGCCCTCTGCTCATGTAAACACGATTTCCCACAACTGCACCCTGCCTCCCAGCTTGTCAGAGGGGAGTGTCCCACAAAGACACAGGTGTTTGTGAGGATCCTGTCCCCCAGCAGAAAGCCTGCTCCTGGAGCCACGGACAGGGATCTGGCCTCCTAAGCCGCTCAGCTCTAATTCAAAGCCTAAAGTGGAGGCCCCGAACATTGCTGAATGACTTTCTGAATCACCTGGACTGGAGGGGACTGATTTTCTTTCCAGGAATGGAGGTAGCGCAGCCTCCATTTTCAGGGCTGACCTTGACGATGGATCTAGTTCCCCCGACTGCACCGCAGGAAGGAGTGGTCCTTCCATCCCACAGGTTGGAGACCCAACCCAAGGGAGTACTGAAGCAGTGCATTGCTGCCAGGTCCAGCATCCCTGCAGAGTGGCCTCTGCCCTTGAATGACCCCCTTCCCAGGGCCTTTCTTGCCCGGACACCACCACACCCCAGGCTGTGCCAGAGCTCTGGGGCTCTGCGTGTCCAGGGCACACAGGTGGCACCTGAGCCAGGTGTCCCCTGGGCCTCAAGGGAGAGAGGTCTGCTTCTGCATCAGGGGAAGGTGACCCCACAAGGCTGGCAGGACACTCTCAATATGGACCTCCAGGAGCCCTGGGAGCAGTTTCCCTGCAGGTGTTAAGAGCCATCATCAGGAGGGCAGGCCCCTCTTTGTGCAGACCATCCAGCAGTGCTGGGCCCACGTGCTGACCTCAGAAATCTACATGCCCCCAGGATACCCCAGGCAACCTCACAACTTCGTCACTTGGTGACCTGGGTACCACGAGCTCCTTGGCCATCCCATGAGGGTGGTCCTTGCAGGCATGGTCTCCAGGTTCTCCCGTTGAGAAATCCCCCTGAGTTTCTGTGGTCACAGAGCAGACACCAGAAGATTCTAGTCCTGAAGTGACCCCCACAGCAGTCAGCTCCCCTGTGCATGTCCAGGGACAAATGACAGCAATTTATTGCCAGGTACCGTGATGAACAAGGGGGTGGGATTCCATACTAAGTTCAGGATCCTGGTAACTCACTCTGCACCCCAAAAAGCTTCCATGAGAAATGTGTGTATTGGGATGTCTGTGCCCCTAGAAGAGCTGTTCCTGAGGGTTCCTGGGACCCTCCAGCCCCTCTCAAGTTTCTCAGATCCTGGGTCTAAATTTCTATCTGCCTCTTTTGGTGTACGGCCACCTGTGTCTCGTGGTCATGGGTCACTTTATTGCATGACTTGGCATGTTCTTAGTGCTCGTCCTCCACCCCTGCACTAGACTCCCAAGATGTTCCCACTGACCCTTGGCTCCCTGGGTGGCTCAGGGGGCCCTAAGTCTGCACCCTTCACTCTCCTCCTCTACCCCCACCTCTGGGGCCACCCCTAGGTGGACTTGGAGGTGTTTGTAAATGAGTCTTACACAAGGACATGTCTGGACAAAGCAGGACCCCACCCCCGGAAAACTCACCTGCTCCCTTCTCAGAAAAGGACCCCACAGCCCCACATTGCCTCCCAGGGGTCTACTCAGGACACAGTCCCCCAGTTCTGGGCAAGGTGTCTCCCTGGAATCCTTGCTTCCAGGAAGAGTCTCTCTGTCCTTCTTCAGAGTTTAGAGGTGTTCCCATGTCCCTGACCACCAAGATGCCCAGCACAGTCCCTTCAGTGACCTGGAGAGACAAGGAACTTATGTGGCCACAGGTCTCACAGGACACACCTGCTGGGACCCCAGGCTAAAGGGCTGTCCTTCTGCATTCTCAGGTGTGGCTCCCGTGGTAACTTTTTGCAGGGGGCCCAAACGGGGAGTGTGGCCCAAAGCAGTTCATGGGGCTCTCTGGGCAGGGAAGACTTGGGCCAGGTGGCCTTGCCTGGTTTCCCTGCTGGGCCACTCTGAAAACCCCCGCTCCTCTGGCTGTGGCTGGAGGCCCCTCAAACCTCAGGGCGGGGCTCTTTCTCTCAGCCTCCACTGACTCCAAAGCCACGCTGGTGCTGGCGAGGGGAAAGAGCTTTCTTGCCTTCTTTTGGCCAAGTTGCCACAGGTGGATGCTGCGGGGAGCTGGAGAGAGAGGTAGCACTTGCTCAGATGTGAGTGGTTAAGCAATTTGACACCCTGTCAACTAGCCTTAAACATTGGAATGAGGTCTTTCCCGGTAAAGCTGGAAGTTACTTTCAGTAACTTGTCTAAAGATTTCTTTTTTTTTTCCACTTAAAGACTCATAAAACCTCTCCCAGGTCATTCCTGGTATGGACCATTATCCAGGGATCAATCAGGAAATGCAGGAGGAGAGGGGTGGGGGTGGGGGAGAGGGGAGGTTAGATCAGAGCCCACGGAGAGGAGATGCCCCTCCCAGGAGCCTCACACTGGGCAGTGGCTTCTGGCATCCAGCTCTCCTGTTCTCAGGCCCATTCCATCTGTGGGGTTTTCCAAAAACATAATGGTGGAAGGGCCATGGAGGACACCTAGAACTTCCAGAATAGACAGGGGGAGCAGAGTTACCATGCTGGCCCTGGGTTTGGAGACAGACCTGCAGTGGAGACCACGGGCTTCTGAGAAGCCAGTTTCGAAATAAAGGCAGTATGCACTGGAATACCCGGCTCGAGAGAGTGCTTCATCATAGACATGTAATTTACATAGTTCTCACCACTAAATTCTGTGTTCCCAACACGCTACATGAATGACGGCTTCAACACACATTCATTTCTGAGATGTGAAAAAGTGTAGAGCCGCTCTTTCATCCTGCATAATGGGCATGGCTACACTTAAGAACACTTACCAAGATTTCTCAGCAAGAGCCAATTTCGAAATAAAGGCAGTTTGTGCAGGAAAACCCTGTTGGAGTGAGGGCTTCCCCATACACATGTAAGTTATAGAGTTCCCCTCACCATGAAACGCTGTTCCCAACATGCTACATGCATGAAGGCTTCGACACACATTCAGTTCTAAGCTGTTAGCATGTGGAGAGCCGCTCTTTCATTCAGCACAAAAGGCATGGTTACACCCAGGAAGATTTACCCAGATTTCTCAGCTGCTTCCTTCAGCCAGATTCAAAATAAAGGCAGTTTGTGCTGGGAAAGCCTGTTGGAGCGTGTTCAGAGCTGTTTCGGGCTCTGTCCCAGCTGGAGGGTGCAAAGCCCAACCTCCAGAAAGAGGGACCAGGACCCCACCCGCCAGGTGGTGTTGCCTTTGTAGGGGAACAGTGATCTTTGGGTAAGATATATTGCGGCTCTCTCTAAAAACTGCTTTGACTTAAGTTTGCATCCTAGTCACCAGTTCCAGGACAACAGAAAAGGCATACCCTACATCCCTTTGCACTCAACTCTTCCCAAAAGAGCAAATATTTGTCCATGAAAATACCAGCTGCTCTTCTAAGGCCCACTAAATACCCAGCAGTGTGGGCGGTGCACTCTTGATCAGGGACAGGAGGAGAGGGAACAGCGGTCCTCCTGCAGGCTTGGCCTGGTGTGGCAGCTGCGCTGTGGGTGCGTGGTGGGGAGGGAATGCAGGGAATCCTGTTTGAGGGGCCTCTGTGCACGCCTGCATTATAGTCTGAGGCTTCATACAAAGGCTCCAGGCATCCTAACTGGTTAGATACAGCCCCCACCCTTGGGCTGGAACCACCAGGAGATAAGTACCTGTAACAGGGACGGTGCCTGGTGTGGGGAGAGGTCATGGGACACTCCGGGGGCAGGGGCGGTGGTGATGGGGAAGGCAGGGGATGCAGTGAAGGGTGGAGGGAGCAGGGTCCTTTGCTTGGGGGTGCGAGTTCTTTGGGAGACCACAGGGAATGGCACACATCATCCCCACCCTATACCCCAAATTCCTAGCCCCGCCAACACAGGGGCTGCTCTGCACCCTCTCAACGTGGCTCTCCTGTAAGACCGCACCCAACCAGGCATCTGGCACCCTGCCCTACCTCCCCTCTTGGGACAGATCCCGTCTTCTTGGAAACTGCCTAGCAGCGCGTATTCAAGGCCGGCAGCCGGCCTGGCGGATCTGCACTTCAGGTGCCCTACCTGGCCAGACGTGCCTGCCTGGGCTCAGTCCTCTATCTTGCCCACAGGTAGCCTGGGTCCACTTCCGGTGCAAGCGGAGGCCGCGGAGCCCAGGCTGAGCCCCGCACACAGACAGGTGAGGGTGCCCCCGCCCCGCTGCCCCGCCGCCGCGCCCACTGTTGGCAGCATTGCCCCAGCCTCCGGCCGGTGCCACCTGCAGCTGAGGACCTCCGCGCAGCCCCGCCCGCCCCGGCCCCGCCCAGCTGCCCCATAAGCCTCCCCCCACCCCCGTCCTGGCCGCGCCCTTGCTCCCATTGGCTCCGAAAGTTCTGCCCTTGCACGTCTAGCCTCGGGAGGACGCAGACGCAAGCGCTAGGGGAGGGCCCCGCGGCGTTGCCATGGATAAAGACGCCGCGCTCCTCGCGGGCTGGCGTGCGCTTCTGGGGCAGGCAGCGGGCTCCGGAAGTGTGCAGCTGCCCGGGGCCATGGCGGTGTTTGCTGCTGGGGATGGCGGCTTGCTTGGCCGGGCCACTAGTTCTGGCCGCGTCAGTCGGCGGCCGACATCCTTTCTGGGGCGGCGTCTCACAGACGGTAAACGTACGGCAGCGCCGTTGGCGGGGCCAGTGGACATGGACCGGGGTGGGATCCGGGTTGGTGTGGCGGCCGGGGAGGGCTGAGGTCATGATGGCAGCCCTTCTTGGTGAAACAATAAAATGAATAGCCATTTTCACAAGACCTCTGAGTAAATCTACTAGGGAACTTCATCCTGGACTGAGGAAGAGGACTGGGGAGGAGGGGGCATTCAGGGGCACAGAGAACCATGGGCCACCTGTCCCACGATGGACTTTAGACTCACCCTCACCCTTCAGGAACTACTAAATACACACAGACAGAGTGCTATGGACAAGATTTTTTTTTTAAACAAATCCCTGAATCCCTAGCAGGTCTTGTTTCTACCCATACACAAATGGCTTATGTGCATAATGTTTCACAAAAGCCTTAAAATATTATCACCCCAACTTGACACATCAAGAAACTGAGGTAGAGAAGTTTATCACATTCTACAAGATTAGAGAGAGGCCACGTCAGACACCGTATTTAAATCCAAGCCCCTGCTCCAGTGCTCACACTAGAAAGTGTGACATACCGCCCCTTTCCTGCCCTCTCCCTGCAATCAATCTCTGAAGAGTCTTTTCTGTGTCACCTGGAATCACAATCACATTCATTTTCCACAAAGAGCTATGTCACTCCTTGGAGGACTTTTCAAAATCTAAAGGGTTGGTTTGAGAGGAGAGATTTGCATTTTCTGTTTCTCAAAGGAAACATGGCTTTAAAAGAAACTGAAAAGTAGTTATCTAGTCTAAGCCCTCATTGTGCAGAGAAAAAACCGGAGGCTCAGAAGAGATGAGGAAAGGGCCTTATTAACAAATATTGCCTCAGTGCAGCACCAAGCCAGACCTGGCACTTCTAGGGGAGGATCTGGAAGGCCCAGGAGAATGAGTGTTAGAAAACAGAAAGAGAAGAAGCATACAAGGCCCCGTCTCTTCACCACCATAACATGAATTTCCACCAAATTACCCAGAATGGGTGCAGCCAATATTAAGTTTGTCAAAAGAGGTTATAGAATTCTCAACCATAGTGGAAATTCCAACATTTACTGTGCTTTTTTCCCAGTTCAAGCATCAATTCAGTGGGCACTCTGTACCAGGGACTACACGAGGCCTGGGGTTCTCCCAAATACAGATCTCTATTACCACGTGTGCAAACCACATTAAGGCCACCAGAAGAAAAGCGCCCACAGATAAGATGGAATTACTGAAACTGAAAGCAGCAAAAGAGCATATATTACTAGGAAAAACGGTGCTCCTAGTAATGGACACATGGACATAGAATGCAAACTGTGTTTAGCAGGCAGGAAAGGGGGGATTAACGGATACAAATTAGTAAATATAAAATAAATGACAAGGACCTGCTACATAACACAGGGAACTATATTCAATTTCTTGTAGTGATTTATACTAAAAACAATCTAAAACATATATATATACATATGCATATGTTTATAACTGAATCTCTGCTGCACACTTGAAAATAACATTGTAAATTGACTACACTTAAATAAAAAATAATTTTAAAAAATAAGTAAAAATAAATGCAACGCCATTAAGAAAAAATAAAAGAACTCTCTAATCCCCTTAACTGTAGGTGGTCGAGAAATCTAGCTGCAAACACCAAGTCCACTGGATCACTCCAGCACTGGCTGTCACTCTTTCTGACCATCAGAGAGTCACTTGCTTCACTGAGGTTACTTTTCTCTTCTGTGAAAGGCTACAGTTGCAACTAACGATGTATAGAATCTCATCATTCACAAGCCCAAAAAGTAGTGAGGACTTCACATGGGCCAGGCTCTGGTCAGATGAAAAGATAGGGTCCCAGATATATTCATGGGTAGAAGAAGTTTATGCCATAAAGGTATAAATTCTTCCTGTTTTGATAGACAGATTCATTTCAATTCTGGTTAGAATTCCTACCAGATTTTTCTTGGAATATAACAAGTTAATTTACGGTCAGGAATAGCCAAGAAATTTCTTTAGAACCACCACTTGGGAGGGGTGGATAGGTCATTCATTTCCACTGCTCTTTCTGAAGTGATGAAAACGTTCTGGAATAATAATGGATGCACCACTGTGAATATGCAAAAAGCTGCTGAATTGTACCATTTAAATGGATGGAATTCATGGTTTGTGAACTATATCACAATAAAACTGTCCTATGAAAATTATTTCTTGACAATTATTTTTCAGTTTATACACTAGTCTGTCCCACAATTTAAGAAAAACTAAAAACCTAAACAAGCCAAACTATGCCAGGAGCACTTTAGGACTGCAATATGCCTGGGTCTCCAAGGCCTCTGGTGGTGCTGTTCCTGTTAACACACAATAGCTGGGCTGGGCTAGTTAGGGACTGTAACTATCTTTTGAAAATCGAGGATCACTCCTTTCACCCTGGGAGAGGGAAGGAAGGAGGATGTCACAGCCTCATGCCTTCAGCACATTTTTAACAGAACCAAGCCCTGCTCTCACCACTGCAATCCCTCTCACTATAAAAACACGTGACATCAACAAGCACCGCCATCATAACACCTGAAAGTGTTCAAGGTACTTACCTGAGGCAGAAACATGGAGGGGGGAGACAGAACCTCGCTTAGCAGTGACGCTCCCTTTTCCCGACTCCACCAGGAGAAGCTGGGCGTTAGAGCCGGAGGCTTTCAGCCCAGGTAGCAGCGCCCACGCCACAGAGCTGGTCCTCAGGGAGCGGGAAAGGGAGAGCAGGGCAGCCCCGGGGTCGCGGGGCAGGGAAAGCGGGGAGGGGGACGCGGGCTGCAGCCTCGCTCGGAGGACAGCCCCAGCCACAGTCCCAGGCGCCCGCCCCCGTCCGGGTCCGCAGACCCCGCCCGCCCGGGACACAGCCCGCCCAGGGGCAGGGACGGGCCGCCGGACGAGAAGAGGAAGCCCGGGAGGAGAGGACTAGCGGGAGGGAGAGGGGAAGGGGACGCCAGCCGCGGACTGAGGGGATCCCGGCTGGGTGAGAGATGGCAGGTTCACACCAGGCCCTGGACACTGTGGCCGGGACGCCGGGGCAGGTGGCGCTGGCAGAGGGGTCTGGCCTGAGCAATTCATCTGAACACGGGCTGACTAGCGCCCTTGGGGTCTGTGACAGGCGGACCGCCCTCCCGCAGCCGCCTGACCCCTTTCCCAGGAGCCCCCCACCTTGCACTTCCACAGTCAGAGGCCCCGACCCCAGGCAGGAACCAAAGGCCTACCGGGCGACGTAGTTGAGAAGCCTTTGGGCCCGATCCCCGGCTCGGATATGGAGCTCCCAACCAGCGGACCACTTGGCACTGACTGCGCATGCGCAGGAGGGCCAGCGATCCTCTCTGGGTTCTGTGAGAGAAGGTGGGACAGCGAGGGAGGGAGAAGATGGGAGCGGGTGGAGAGGACGGGAAAATTGGAGGGATACAGATGGACAGGATGAGCAGAGAGAAGGAAGGGATCTGGAGAAGGGAGGGTCTTAGAGGAGTTGGAGAAAAAAAGCTTTACCTCTGGGGCACCCCTAGGCGGCAGACCTGCCTCTGTACCCTTCTGTTACCCTTCAAGCCCCGCAGCTCAATTTTACCACCGTGATCCAACCCTCCGTCCGATGCTTCTGCAGAAACCCTAGGGAGATCACACCCGTTGCCCCCACGCGGAGCTGGGTTTTCTGTTGCTCTGAGAACCAAGCACCCGCAGGTGTTGTCGCTCAGAACTACCTTGGGAAGAGCACATATTCCCCTTTTACACGCTGGGAAACAGGCAGGCAGGATCTCTGCCTTAGCTCCACTGTCCCAGGTGTTGGGCTGGCGGGGAGCGGGATGGTACAAGATCAGAGCCCCAGACAGAGCAGACTGCCTGAGTGTTGGTGCATAGTCCCCATCCCTCCTGGGTAAACCATACCCCACCCTAGTGGAAACATCAAGGGCTCACAGTAGTTCCCTGGGTGTGGGAGAGCTGTCCTCATGTGAAGGAAAAGTCCAGCTGGGCTAACAAGCTAAGTCACAAATCTAAGTGTGATAAGTGTCAGTTTACTGATCTAAATTCTGCTGGGCTATCTCGTAAATCTGAAGT